>NC_056731.1:1901818618-1901851118 GCF_019279795.1 Protopterus annectens | reverse complement strand
ATTTAATTCAGTCAGTAGCCGAACTTTTCAATCCTAATCTAAAATACTCCAGTAACAATGTTCCAAACTGCTTGGAACCTCCACCCACAGCCAACTCTGCAAACTCTTTTTTTCCTTAAAGCAGTCCCTACTGCTTACATCAAAACCCTTCTTTCCAAACTAAAAACCATGCTCTGTTTCTGTTGACAGTATCCCAGCTTACTTTCTTTAGATTGCTGCTCCCTCTATTGCTTTGCCAGTATCTATTTTAATCAACTGTTCCATCTCTGAACCAAAAGTACCTGCTATCTGGAAACAATTCTACACCATACCTATTCACAAAGGAGGCAATTCCACAGAACTCTCAAACTTCAGACCAATAGCTATAATCTCCCCTCTGTCTAAAGTCTTAGAAAAATGTATACATACACAAGTAATGCAATATCTTATACAGGGCACACTTCTCACTACCACTCAGCATGGTTTCCAACCCAAACATAGTACCACTACAGCTTTACTTTCTTTCTTAACACCATTGCTATAGCTAGAGATAATCATAAACTTATCTCATGCTTATTCCTTGACCTCTCAAAAGCCTTCGACACTGTCTCACATCCTCTGCTACTGAATAAGCTCTCTGATCTCAACTTCTCTACTACAACAATAGCATGGTTCTCCAGCTATCTCACTGACCGACAGCAACCAGTAAGATGGCACTCCTCACTATGATCTCCCCTTCCAGTGAAAATGGGTGTTCCCCAAGGATCCATCCTTGGACCACTACTTTTCAATATCTTCACCAACTCACTCTACTCCTCTTGTCTCCAATCCCCATTAGTCCAATATGCAGATGACTCCACAGTTATCACCATTGCTAACTCACCCTCTGAACTTCTAACAGCTACCCAGTCTTTTTTCAACTCTGTTGAAACCCGGCTCACCAATAATCAGCTCATCCTTAATCCCAAAAAAACAAACTCTTACTATTTCTCCCCAAAACTGTTACTCATATCAAATCTACTTTTCAAATAAAATCACTAAATCACACTCTCATAGTTGCTGACTCTAGTACTAAACTCCTTGATGTAACCATTGATGATCAGCTAAAATATGGCCTCCATATAAATAACTGTATCAGGAAAACCCATCAAAAACTAGGACTTCTCTACAGGAATAAAAAATTCCTAACCCCTGAATCTAGAACTACAATCACACATACTTATCTTTTGCCATGCCTAATATACTGCTCCCAAATACTAACAAATCTTAACTCCACCTTACTTAGCAAACTCAAATCAACCTATCACAAAATAGCCAGATTTGCTGCTCAACAAACCTAGAAATCTCACCACTGTATCCCTCTCAGACATCTAAACTGGCTCGAACTACCACACCTCCTACTCCTCTCTCAACTCCAAATTATACACACCATTATTTATTCACCATCCTACTATCCGGCACTAGGCACCATACTCTCCCACTATGTCCCATCCAGACTACTCAGGAGTTCCACCCAAGACCTTTTACAAATTTACAAGCCCAAGCCCAAAACAGGAGCCATTACATACATATGGCTTGGAACAAACTCCCACAAGAAGTTAGATCACTTTCATATCCTAACGTATGCAAACTAGCCACTAAAGAGTACTTAACAAGTCACTGGAGTTGTACCTGTTCTCAGACTCCTTAAATATACCTTCACTAAATAACAAAACTAACTTCCTCTGTCTTACCATCATTTCTTCTCCTCTATACCAAAAAATTTACAACTTAAACTAGTCTACTTCATAATTTTTTACCTAACACTATATCCTTTCCTTCTGCTGCAGTATTCTTCATAACATTTTTATAGATAATTGTAACTGCATATATATGATAACTGTTCTACAAGTTTTATTATGAATGATTATAATGTTAACTGTGTTTGTAATGGTGACATTTTTTTGTAACTATGTTTTGGAGCTTTTCTCTCCGGGCCTCTGCTGAAAAAGGGCTTTTGCTCAGTCAGACAATCCCAGTTAACAAATGTAAAATAAATAAATAAAATAAAATAATATATATATATATATATATAGAGAGAGAGAGAGAGAGAGAGAGAGAGAGAGATACATCCACATTCATATCCATATATATATGGATACATACATATATATAGAAAGGTGAATAAATACTTACATACATATGTATATATATATATATATATATATATATATATACAGAAATATATGGCAGCTACAAAGACATGCAATCAGAGGATCATGCTGCTGCACAATGGAAGTCTAAATCTGGAAATTCACTCACAGGAATTAGTCCTTAAAATGTGGAACAATAACATCTGTACTGTAACAGAGACCTGGTAAAAGGCAGCAGGAAGCAGTACCAACATATGATTAATTCCACAACTTTTGGCTGCAGAACATGGACCGAAGCTCCAAAGGTAGTGGTATTTTCATAATCATAAAGGATGCACACACCTCCAGAGTGGTAGATCAACATTATGCATTACAGATCCTGCAGGCATAGCTGATATTGGGTAAGACAGCGGTTCAGGTTGTAGCCTGCTATGGCTCCCCATACATGTCCCAAGACTCACATTCCATGTCCACAAACACCATAGAGAATACTAGTGTCCAACCTAACAGTATCATACTGGTTGACTTCAACTACCCCACCATTAACTGGGAAAGCTACTCATGTACCGATGCACATGCCCATCACATCGATCTGGTCCTTCCTAACATGGGCAACTGTTGCTCTACACCATTAGTCAACTCCTCCCTTGTTATATCTGAACACAAATTAATCACCTTTGGAAATCCACAGACCTCCTTACCCCCTCCCCCACACACACACAGGTAATCACCATGAAAAGCCTTTCCAAAGCTAACTATGGCCTCATAAAATCAAAGGTGGCTAACCTCACAGCATATGCATGACAGCTGAATCAAACAACAATGCACTATGAACATGTACACAAATGCAGGGATACCGCCTTACCCAATACAACCAGGACCCTCACCTCCAAAAAAAGGAAGCTGATCTGGTGCTCCCCTGCCATAAAGAAACTGTACAACATAAGGAGGAAAACAATATGGAATAAGGTGAAGTCCCAAGACAGGAAATAAACCCTTATCAGCCTCAATGAATAGTTGAGATCCCTCATCAAATACTATAAAGTTAGCTGTGAGAACAGAATTGGAGCACATAGTAAAGACAACCACAAGGCCTCATACAGGTATGTAAAGAATCTTCATGGCAATACCAAGATTTGTTCTGAGCTACTAGACAATGGTACCTCCCAGACTGAGCCAACAAATAATGCCAATATACCAGCTGGCATCTTGAGTGCAAACATTACCCCTCACTCCCCCCCAAAGGACCAATTACAAAACCAGGACACCACCAGGCACCCAGTATTACTGCAGCACAGGTTAAAATGCCACTGTCCAAGGCCAAGAATACAGCTTCTATGAGACCTGACAATATCCCTGGCTGTGTTCTACATGAACTACAGAGTGACCTTGCACCTTACCTGTGTGCCCTGTTCAAGCACAGCCTCACCTCAGGCTTTGTCCCTACTGAATTGTGCACTGCTACAGTGACCCCTCTCCACAAATGAGGTGCAACTACAGACCCTGGCAAATACCACCCCAACTGCCTAACAAGTCTGTTATGCGAAGCTATGGAATGTATCATCATGCACCTAATAGACAGGGATATGGGAATCTGCAGACTCAGGATCCCACACAGTTTACCTTTGTGAAGAGTAGGTCATACCTGCTCAGTCAACCTGGTCAACTTCTTGGCATCAGTCACCTGAGCTGTAAATGAAGGCAAGGTGACACATACAGCCTACATTGATGTGGCCAAAGCCTTTGATAACATTCCCCACTCACTAAGATCGGCATCAACCTCTATATCACTAGGTGGGAACAGAGGCACAAACACAGTGGTAGACTGGACATACTGCTGTCATACATTGAGACAGTTGCAGATGTCACTGGGTTTGTTGTAACATCCTTTATGAGGAATATGACTTTGGTAATACCAATAGATGTGAGTAAGTAATGATTGCATTCCCCAGAGTCCACAACTGCTTTACCAAGGACACCAACTGTGTGGTGAACACACAAAATATGACAGACAGACATGTGGCCAGTCTGTGGACAGTGGGCCAGTGGAGAGGTATGTCAGAGACATATCACTGTGAGTCATGACATCACACACTAAATGCATGTCCACACAAACCCTGTCAATCTATCAATCCACCATGTGTATAACAGCACTGATGACATAGAATCTGTTCACAAATCTAGGGATATGTCACCCATGTTGGTTGGCTGTTTCCACATGTCCTGTATTGCCACCCACTGTATGTGAATCTGTAGGCCACCACCTCTGAAATGTCCCTCACACAGGCAAGGAAATGGGGCAAGGCCCACTTTAAGGAATGTTCCATATGTCGGAACTATCAGCAGTGTTCAGGCCCACAGCACAATACAATGTGGGCACCTACATAGTGGTATGGTCATAGCAATACCTGACATCTGAAAATATGTACAGAGGACAGACAGAAAGGAGATAGCAAACAGGTTATGCATTAGGATGAATGTTTTGAAAGATACACATTTGAAAGTGAAAGGTATGCCATTACTACATGACAGCAGTCCTCAATGACATGCCCAAACAACATAGTAGTTTACACTTAATATCAACATTCAGATCAATATCTAATAGGAGATACATATAGGTTCATAGGTTCATACTAGGCTATCTACCCTAGGGCATTTATAAGCCTAGCCAGAGTGTGTTTGGCTTTCGCCACCCATTTTAAATTAATTTTGCTATGCCCTTTTTCGAGGTTAGTATACTGTGCCTCTGTCTAACAGTGACACAGAAGTGATACCCGGGGTAAACCTATGATCTCCCATCCACTCATCAAGATTCCTCTTGAAGAGAGTCAATGAGGGACTCTGCCTAACCTGGACAGGGATTTTATTCCAGAGTGAAGGGAGCCTCTGGGTTATGAATCTGTCCCTCCAGCATGCCCTATTTATTTCAGTGCTGAGGTTCAAGTCTCTCGAGCGCGTAGCTCGATGGGATTTGGATTTTCTGAGGTGCAGCCTGTCCATTAATTCCGGGTTGGACATGGCTTTATACGTCAGGCACAGATCGCCTCTGAGCAGGCGGTATGCCACTGAGTAGAGCTGGAGTTTCTTTAACCGGGCAGCATATGGCATCTGTTTGAGCCCTTTGATCCTCTTCGTGAGGTACTTTTGGGGTCTTTCCAGTTGCTGCAGGTGTCTGGTAAGGTACATCCCAAAAGGGGCATTGTACTCAATTATGGGCCTGATGAGGGATGAGTAAAGAGGCACGATGACCTCCCCTGATCTAGATGTGAATCCCTTCATGATTAGGTGGGCTATATAAAATGTTTTTCTAACCACTTTGGTCACGTGGTTGTCAAATGAGAGATTGCTATCAAATTGGGTCCCCAGGTCCCTAATTACTTCTTCTGTACTTAATGGATTACCACCTCTGTGGTAATTTGTGGGCACTTTGTTTTTGCCAAAGGGGATGACTATACACTTTTTGGCGTTTAGCTTGAGGCCATGGCCTCCTTTTGGAGGATGCTTGTGTGAGCTGGAGAGTCAATTATGGCACCCAGTTTGCAGTCATCTGTGAACTTGGTCAGCCACAGTCCTTCCGTGTTGGCCTGTACCTCCGAGAAATATATACCGAACAAGAGAGGTCCCAGTACTGAGCCTTGTGGGATGCCACTTGTAACTGGTTTGGAGTCTGACATGGCTCCAGCAATTCTAACCATGTGGGTTCTGTCCTTGAGCCAGTTTGCAACCCATCTAGTGATATAGGGGTTTATATTTAAGCTGGTGAGCTTATCTATAATGCTCGAGTGGGGTATTGTATCGAAGGCTTTTGCGAGGTCCAGGTAGGCTGTGTGGACCACCTTCCCCTCATCAATGGCCTTGGTGACTGTTTCAAAGAAATCAACCAGGTTTAAGAGGCAGAATCTGCCCTTAAAAAAAGCCGAACTGGGTAGGATCCAGTGTCTGTAGGTCCCCAATATCTTTATTTATGAGGTCCATAATGATCCTTTCCATAGCTTTGCTGACCAAGCTAGTCAGGCTTATGGGGCGATAGTTTCCAGGATCCATTGAGGCACCACCTTTGTGGAGAGGGACCACTGTTGCTGTACGCCACTCTTTGGGTACATATCCTGTAGTAAGGCTGAGATTGAACAGTAGTTTTATGTTTGGGTTTAGCTCTTCTTGGAGTTCATGTAGGATGCAGCCCAGGACATCATCTGGTCGCATTGATGCTGTGTTTTTTGCTTTGGAGAGGGCAGCTCTTACCTGAGCATCTGAGATGTCAGGGGGGCAGCACTCTGCTGGGATAGATATTTGCCCTTCTGGTGGGGAGGGGGGGGAGAAGTTTGCGCTGAACCTGTCAGCTAGGATGTTGGCAATGTCTTTGGGTTCCGTGTATTTTTTGTCATTTTGGACTAATTCTGAGCATATCTGGGAATTCCCACCCAGGTTCCTAACATAACTAAAGAAAGCCTTGTAATTATCCTTAGTGTCCTGTGCAATTTTTCTCTCAAAGCTGACCTTAGACGATTTTATGAGTGCCCGTAGTTTTTGCTAATACTGATCAGAGATGCCTTCCCTTTTTGGGATATTGCTCTATCATGTAGTAGCTTCCTCCTTCTATTGTATAGTTTGTTTATGGCTGGGGTCCACCAGACAGGATGTCTGCCTTTGGAGGATAGGGTCTTGGTTTTATTTAGGATTGCATGATCCATGCATTCCTGAAGGTGTTCATAGAATGTGTTTATAAAGGATTCTGCGGTCTGGGCCATATTTTCCACAAGCCCTGGGGCTTTGAAGGATTCCACCTCAGTTTTGAGGAGTGTGAAATTTGCTTTAGAGAATTTTTTCACTGTGGTTTTCAGGGCAGGGGGTGGAGTCAGGATGTGAATATCCAGTGAGATTAGTTTATGGTCTGATCTTACCAGTGAGGGATACACTTCTGGTCTGGAGCATAGAGTCCCCATGTTGGTGATGATCAGGTCCAGTATGTTTTCCCCTCTTGTGGGAGTGGTAACAAGTTGTTCCATAGCATTTGAGTTTATAAATTCTAGGAACCTTTGGGCTAGGGTGTTGGAGCTAGAGTAATGCTCCCAGTCTATGTTTGGGTAGTTGAAGTCGCCCAATATAATGGTGTTTGGAGAGACCTTCATATTTTCCAGTGTTCTCAGGAAGGCCGAGTGTGGTTCCTGGGTTTGGGAGGGTGGTCTGTAGCAGGGTATAAACTGGAAGGCAGTTTTACCCACTGTTAGTTGCACATGGATACTCTCTGATGCTTCGTGCTGTGCCACCAACCTGGAGGTGTGGGTATCTTTGACGAATATTGATACCTCCCCCTCCTTTTGTGGTTCGGTCCAAGTTTTGGAGCCAAAAAGCATGGTATGAGGTATAACCTGGTAGTGCTGGGGTGCTCTTGGGAGCCTTGAACCAGGTTTCTTTTACTGCACAGATATCGATGTTCTCCATGCTAAGGAGAGTTTCGAGTGCATGCATCTTGAGGTTTAGACTTTTGGCGTTGAGTAGCTTTACTCTTAGTTTCTTATCCCTTGTGATACCTATGGGTTTGTCTTTTGAGCCTTGCCTAAAAAAGGCACTATGGGGGTAGCAAGAGCCTTTGCCAATATTCAAAAGCCCAGAGGTGATAGATGCAAGCCGTCCCTAGCAAAGCATCGTGGCTTGTCGAGCATGTCATCCCAGGCTGACAGGCATTGGATCCCCTTTGAATGACACCAATACTTAAGCCAATTGTTGAAATTGATCATCTTGTCTTCATATTGTGGCATCATTCTTGGTGAGGGTAAGATGCTACTCAAGGTCAGGGTCATACCGGCCTGGGCTACATGCTCAGAGAGCTCCTCTATGTCTCTTTTCATGTAGTCCAGGGAGGTCATTCACACCAGCATGGACAATGACTGAGTCATATTTGTACTTGCCTTGGAGTGACCTGAGTGCTTGTGTTATGTGGTGGATCCTAGTGCCCGACAGGCAGCTCACCGTGACCTTCTCCTTGTTCAGCCTGGTGAGCGGGACGTCAGTGTGCCTGACGATAGAGTCACCTATTACAAGTGTATCAGGTGTGTTGTTTAGCCTTAAGGGCTGTGACTGTTCGGCACACTGGCTTTGTGAGCTATTTGTTGCATGTGTTTTGTTTTGGGGTAGCGGTTGCTTGGGTGTCTGCTTTGGAGGTCTCTGCTGCTTAGGCAGATTTTTATTTAGAGCCTCCAAGTATGTTTTTATGTGTTTATGTGTTTGGTTTGCTGTCGTGGTAAGTCTATGTGAGACTGGAATTGTAGTGAGTGTGGTTTCCTTCTCCTCCTGACTGGTTTCGCCAGTACTGAGTTGAGAGAGCTTAGTATGGCTATATGGTTGCATCTCTCACATGTGTTGGAATTTGTTGGGAGGAGGAGAGGGTTGTCTGTGCACATGAGGCAGTTGTAACATTGCCTGAAGATTCCCAGATTCACCAGCTGGTCCGGAGAGGAGATTGACAACTGACCTTTGGACATGCTAGAATAGTATTGGGAATTCCTTTATAATTGAAAAAAGGGCCACTGGGGAACGAGGTACTCAAGGGGAGTTTGTGAGGGTGTAGTGCTTTTAATATTTTAGTGCTGACTTATATAATTGCTTTAGTGAGCAAGTGCCAGGTAACTTAAATGCAATGTGTTACAGGTAACTTATATATAAGCATATATATAGCAAATATAAACATACAGCTCAAACACCAAGAACAAGATACTCAGTACTCAGGGTCCATCTTTGAATGCAGGGGTGTATGGTTCCCGTACTACAATCTGCAATCTACTCTTACTTGAAAAAGCACTGTTAAAAGTACTAATGTAATGATACAATATGTGTTAAATATTGCTGTCAACCAGTGCACTGTAGCTGGTGTAACATGCACGTGTGACTGCATATAACCTGGGATACTACCCATGTATGAAACAAATCCACAGAGAAAAGATTGTGGTACTACCCATGTATACCCAGGTGTCCCATACAGTATACTCACACCCCTTGCTACAGTAATGACAGCACACAGAAGCATGTTATGTACAGGGAATTAAGTACACTTATTAAAGATGTCATTACCCTGCTTTTTTATCAGACTGGAATGTGGTCACTGGTTACCAGGGCTAAGCTATGCTTAACACGTTTCAGCATTGCTTAAATATAAATGCTAAGCAGATTTGCGCACTGGTAAGTGAAGCCTACACGGTGTAAGCACCTATTTGTTTAACCATACGTTAGCACCACTTACCGTCACCCAAACCCGCACAAAGACACTCAAAGCTGCTCAAAACTATCTTAACCACTCTGTACCCAACAGTCCTTGTTCTGCCTAACAACAAAATAAATAGTCCTTGCAGGTCTTGAACCCAGGACCCTGCCCACCATACCCTATTCACTTTATCAGTAAGCCACCTCAGCTCTATTGCTTGCTTTTCTCAAACATACAATTCTTTACAGCCAGTTTACAATAGGGAAGAGACAAGTGTGCAATTAGTAAGGATTGGTATCTATAAATGCATACATAGAGAGAGAGTGTGAGAGTGAGATATGTAGGGAGATCCATATATGTGTACAACAATATATAGATATATTACCAATAAATACTGATGTGTACATATATATATATATGTGTGTGTGTGTGTGTGTGTGTGTGTGTGTGTGTGTGTGTGTGTGTGTGTATATACATACACACACACACACACACACACACACACACACACACACACATATATATATATATATATATATATATATATATATATATATATACACACACACATCCCAATAAAGAAGAAAAAAATATCACAGGGAGAAAAGGTGCCACAGTATTTATCAATAAGTCCAACAGAACAGCAAAAATGTGTTGCAAAACACAGCAGAAAGAGCAGGCAACACGTTCTAAAAGTCACAACCACTTTTAGTAAAATAATAAAAGTTGAGCACTTTCACAATTAAAATTGTTTCATCAGACCTTACAAAAAATACACATCACTTCCTTTTATAATGTTAAACATTCAAACAGACCAATCAGAAGACATTAAATTGTTTAAAGAAACAAAATCATTAATTATATGGCATGTGTAAAAGTGAATTAAAAATAATGGAAAGTACATAGACTATTTCATTGTTTATTCAGCTTCCTATCCCTTAGTCTAGCAGTAATGGCTATGTTGTCATTAAGTCCCTTACCTAGATGGGATTTAAGTTTAATAATCTATCTTAGTAATGGCTTAAAAATAAAAATAGTGGAAAATGCATAAACTATTTCATTATTTCTTAAGCTTCCTATCCCTTAGTCTAGCAGTAATGGCTATGTGGTCATTGAGTCCCTTTCCTAAATGGGATCTAAGTTTAATAATCCACCTTAGTTCCCTATTTTCAGTTACATTAGAAATGTCACCCAGTCTAGTGCTCTTAGGTACCAGCTCCAGTATATTAAACTTAAATTGGTGCATGCTCCCTAATTCCAAAGTATGTTTTGCTATCGCACTGTATGTATGCCCTTTCCTAAAACAATAAACATGATCTCTAATATGCTCTCACAGGCATCTGTTGGTTTTTCCAACATAAAATGAATTACAGTGCATACATCAGGCTAAATATATGAGGTTTTTACTATTACAATTCGCATTACTATGAAAATTAAATTCACCACATGTATCAGGGTGCTTAAAGTTTGTCCCTTCATATATATATATGACCACATCTAGTGGTCCTTTGCCCTGAGAGTTGCACCTCAGGATGTAATGGTGTCTTTGGGTAACTTAACCTACGTTTAAGATTTTTTGTGTTCTTATATACCACATGTTTTTTCCCCAACAATCTGAGCTATCTGGGTGTCCATTTGAAGTATTTTCCAGTTCCTTTGTAGGATACTTCTTATTGCCTCATTGTCCCTGGTATATGCAAATGTGAAAGAGGCTCTATTCTCTGGTTTCCTATGAAGATTGTTTTGCATCTTAGGTTTAGAAAAATACGGTCTGGCTCTATAACATCACATGGCTTTGACATTGACTGCTGTTTTATGAATCTCATATTCATAATATCCCCTACTGATAAAATCATTACTTATTTTAGCAAACTCTTCATTCCATCTAGTCTCCCTGTCAGTTAATCTGGAACAATGCATTGCTTGACCTTTCAAGATATTATTAAATATATGACTGGGGTGCATGCTAGTTCTATGAAGGTATGATACACGATGGCAATCCTTCATGTATCTGTCTGTGTGAAAGTGGCCTTCATCATCAATGCTAATCTGGATATCTAAGAATTCAATTGTATCAGTTGAATATTTTCCTGTGAACCTTAAAAAAATATTACTATGGTTCATACAGTCAATTAACTCAAGTATTTATTTATTTATTTATTTATTTTACATTTGTTAACCGGGCTGGTCTAACTGGATACATATCCGTTTTCAGTAGAGGCCCGAGGAGAAAAGCTCCAATACACAATAGAAGTACATATTTAAATTGCAAGATTCAAAGTAGTTTCTGTCCATCACCTGCCAAAAAAAGGTCATCAACAAGCCTTCTATAAAATAATAGATGTTCACAGGCTAGTGGATGAGTGAGCATATTTTGAGATTCCCACTCAGCCATCACCATGTTGGTGTAGTTATTGGCACACAGTGTGCCCATAGCTACACCTAACATTTGTTGATAATACATGCCATTAAAAAGAAACACATTATTATGTAAAATTATGTCAAGCAAATCACATATCAAATTAATCTGCATTTCAGAATAAGAACTATTATGTTTAAGAAAACTTCTAACCATCATTATGCCTTGCATATTAGGAATCACTGTAAATAGTGAAGTTACATCATATGTTACCATCAATGCCCAATTCTCAACTTTGCCATATCCATCAATAAAGCAATAAAAATCCTGTAACATTTGTTTGCTATCCCATAAAATATATTCATATTGTTCTAATACTGGTTTTAGTTGCTTCTCCACATAGATAGATAATGGCCCAGTTAGCCATCTCCCACCTGCCACAATTGTTCTAATAGGGGGTTTCTGCAGATTCTTGTGGACTTTAGGAAGTCCTTGCATAGTTGGAAGTAAAGGTTTCTCAACCACAAAATAACTAAATAACTCTTTAGTCAACAAACCATTCATAACATGTTGCATCAAAATCTTCGTAACTCTTTCATTAATGCCATCAATTTCCAATAAATGGATCTGCTTATACACAAGAATATCCTGCAACATCTCAGATATAGATTCAAAATAAAAGTCACTGTCCATAATTACTATCAGGCCTCCTTTATCTGCAGGCCTTATAACTATGGTAGTATCAGTCCCAATTGTTCTCAGAGCTGATTTCTCATCACCTGTAAGGTTTTCAAACTTCTTCTCGTAGTGTTTATACCCAGTTTTATCAAAATACTCATAAAACTCTGATTCACATACCTTGTAAAATGTGTCTAATGTAGAATTAAACTGCGGATTAAACATGCTTGGGTTTCTAAACACATTATCCCTCAAAATATGTTCAGTATTATCAGCCGTTTGTTCACCATTGAACATAAATTTTAACTGAATATTCCTCAATGTTAGTTTAAAGTCAATCAAAGTGTCTACCACATTCGCTGATGTGGCTGGGATAAAAGATAATCACTTGTTAAGTACATCACGTTCAAAATAGGTACGATACCTACATGATATACTCCATACTAGGTCATTTCTGCTGTTGCGCACATATTCTTTAACATATTGCCATTTCCTTGACCCTCCGGCCTCTGTTTCATTCTCCCTCGATTGTCCGGAGAGCCTGTGGGCTGTTTGTGTATCACCCTGATCGGTAACGGAAACGAAAAAAAAATGGCTGCACAGTCATGGCCGTTGTCTTTGGTCTTACCACTAAATCACTGTTCACATTAGAGCTTATTGAACTCTGTGTGGACATATCCCTTGTCCGTATTGGAGGATTCTGTAGCTGAGAGCCCTCTGTCATAGGAGTCTCGTATACAGAAATGTTGTTTTGATTGGTGGGGGACAAAACTGTATTGTCCAATGGAGTAGTTGAAGTTGGCCGTGAATTAATCCCTCCCATCTGGTTAGACTATCCATTCGGAGCTGCAGTCTGTAAGGCATTATGCCAATTTCCAGGTGTAGTAGAATGAATATCTGACCTTTAAGGCCAGGTAAATACATGCCCCCTTTCAAAATCACTAGTATCATATTCAATTTTATTTCTCTTCTGCTGCATAAGTTTATGTTCGTATATCTTGACATTCTCAATAGAGTCATTCAAATGTAAATCAGCTCTGTCCATGCCCAATAAATCTCGAACAGCAGCATAATTATTCTCTATGTCCCTTGTTAGTTGTTCCTCAACCGGCAAAAAATATTCAGTCAGTAGTCGCATATATACAAAACTAGTTTCTAAATTGATCTGCTGCCACCTGGCTAGCAGATCAGGATGCGACTCACCATATGTAGGCATGGTTAGTACTCTAAGTCCTCGAGGAATGATTTTAAGAGTACAGCATGCCTCTAGGTGCAGCCATTGAAGTTGCAGCCTTTTAAGCTGATATAAGTTATCTTCGAATGTCCGTGTAGCTTCACGTAACTTATGAATCACATTCCTATCAAGGGGCTCATCATTAGGTTTCTGAGCATTAGTTTCCACAAGCAATATATTATCTTTCATATGTAAATTTGATTCAAGGAACCTCTGAAAGTCCCCACCTGATATGTTAGACTTTATTTCACTGTTCCATTGTTAGAGCTTTCTGCCATGCTCCCTTTGTGGTACAAACGATTAAATACAAAAAAGAAGAAAAAATTACCACAAGGAGAAATGTTGCCCAGTATTTATCAATAAGTCCAACAAAACAGCAAAAATGTGTGGTAAAGCACAGCAGAAAGAGCAGGCAACATGTTCTAAAAGTCACAACCACTTTTAATGAAATAATAAAAGGTGAGCGCTTTCATAATTAAAATTGGTTCATCAGAACTTACAAAAAATACACATAACTTCCTTTTATAATGTTAAGCATTCAAATAGACCAATCAGAAGACATTAAATTGTTTAAAGAGACAAAATCATTAATTATATGGCATGTGAAAAAGTGAGTTAAAAATAATGGAAAGTACATAGACTATCTCATTGTTTCTTCAGCTTCCTACCCCTTAGTCTAGCAGTAATGGCTATGATGTCATTAAGTCCCTTACCTACATGGGATTTAAATTTAATAATCTATCTTAATAATGGCTTAGAAAAATAAAAATAGTGGAAAATGCATAGACTATCTCATTATTTCTTAAGCTTCCTATCCCTTAGTCTAGCAGTAATGGCTATCTGGTCATTGAATCCCTTACCTAAATGGGATCTAAGTTTAATAATCCATCTTAGTTCCCTATTTTCTGTTACATTAGAAATGTCACCAAGTCTATTGCTCTCAGATACCAACTCTAGTACATTAAACTTGAACTGGTGCATGTTCCCTAATTCCAAACATGTTTTGCTATCGCACTGTATGTATGCCCTTTCCTAAAACAATAAACATGATCTCTAATACACTCTCGCAGGTGTCTGTTGGTTTGCAGGTTTCAGCATTGCTTAAATATAAATGCTAAGCAGATTTGCACACTGGTAAGCAAAGCCTACACGGTGTAAGCAACTATTTGTTTAACCATATGTTAGCACCGGTTACCGTCACTCAAACCCACACAAACATGCTCAAAGCTGCTCAAAAGTGCCATAACCACTCTGTATCCAACAGTCCTTGTTCTGCCTAGCAACAAAATAAACAGTCCTTGCAGGTCTTAAACCCAGGACCCTGCCCACCATACCCTATTCACTTTATCAGTAAGCTCCCTCAGCTCTATTGTTTGAGGATGCTTTCTCAAACATACCCTTCTTTACAGCCAGTTTACAATAGGGAAGAGACAAGTGTGCAATTAGTAAGGATTGATATCTATCTGACTAGAAACATACATAGAGAGAGAGTGAGATATGTAGGGAGGTCCATAGATGTGTACAGCAATATATAGATATATTACCAATAAATACTGATGTGTGTGTGTATATATATACACACATACATATATAATATACATACAAACATACATACATATATATATATATATACACACACACACACACACACACACACACACACACACACACATGTATATATGCACACACACACACACACACACACACACACACACACACACACACACACACACACACACACACACACACACACATATATATATATATATATATATATATATATATATACATACACACATACACATATACATATATAATATACATACAAACATACATGCATACATATACAGATATATATATATATATATATATATATATATATATATATATATATATATATATATATCCCAAAATGCCCATACAAACATATGCTGCTGATAGAATACCCACAACTGGGGCAGTATGCCGTGACACTCACATCTGCTCCCCACAGTCCAAATATATAAGTGAACAGTACACTGTTATAAAATCATGATAGATCATACACAATGGCCAGACATACAACAACCTCTTAGCAAAACAAACAAAATGTCTGACCATAGCAAAGGCAAATACAACCAGCCAGTAATTCACACATGTTTATTATACTCTGATGTCTTGGTCAAAGCCGTCAAGGAGTAAACATTACCAGAAATACATGGCTTAATCACAAGAAGCAATTAACACCTAATTACATAACTGAATACACAGCCTCCAATTACACTCATCATTTAACCCTCTACGGGATAAAGTATCACAGTTAATATTAATACATTGAGTCTGTACATAACAATTGTCCTTTTATGAATGTTTCATCACACTGAGGAACAAACGTTTTCAGAAACAGTACCTTGAGACCCATTACTGTCCCCATGGTGAGATTTATTCAAATGTACAGCTATAGAACTTATATATTTCTTATCAGTAATACGTCTGACATGTTCTAACAGCCTAGTTTTAAAACATATGTTACTGTCCCCCACATAAAATATCTTACAAGGCCATCTAAGAGCATTTTTTATACATCAACCTCTTGAATGTGCAGACTTCAGCATGTTTCCCAGCCATTCACCTCAGCAGGAATTACAGCACTAAATAATGATTGACCAGTATAACTATCCACATACTACTGTATGACATCTGGACAAAGCCTGACATAATTAGTGGACAGAAGCCCAAATACAGGAACATACATGAAATATTGTTGTTATATACTGAGAAAGTTGCTGGTGTTACACAGTTTGTTGTAATATATCTTTTCTGAGGGATATAAAGTCAGAAAAGCAAATGGATGTTACCATCTCCATAATGCAATCACCAGAGTACGCTACTGATGTGCCAAGGACAACACGTGTCTGGGGAACACCCCATACATAACAGGCAAACTTGTGGCCATTATGTGGATGGCCCTACAGTTGAGAGCTATGCAGAGACAGAACATTGTCATACTGAAACCAATGCAGAAGTAGCACGTGCAGACAAACCCTGTTAAACTAGCAGTATTCCAAACATATAACATCAATACTCACATTCTGCCCCTAGGTCTTGAACCTTCCCCACCATTTAGTTGGCTTGTCTCCACAAGTCTTGTTGTAAGAGGTAGTAGCTCGCACAACTCCAGGATGTCTTCCTCACAAGTAAGGGAAAGGGCCAACACCCACATGGAGTACTCATTTATAGGAGTGTGTTGCCATGACATTGGCTATTGGAAGAACTACACAGTTGCTCTACATGCAATTAGCAAGTGGGGAACCTTAATAGGCGCACAGGCTATCACCTGGTCATGAGCATCACCTACAAAAGCTTTTCTGCCACCTATTCAAACCAGCTCTATCCCTGTAGTGCACAGAGAGAGAGAGAGAGAGAGAGAGAAATAACAAATGAAACATAAAGTGGAAAAGAGAAGAAAGAAAAAAGGTAAGTGGAACATGTAAGCACGTAACTGAATGTAGTACTTGGTCTGTAATAATGGGAAATATGATTTGGAGGAATATATGTCCCAACAATACATGCTGTACTAATGTCCTGCTAAACAGCTGCTATGGCCATACCATCTGGCCCTCTCTGCAGTGAGAGATATCACAGACATACCTCTCAATTTTACAGATCTTCACAGAATATCCACATTTTTCCATCATGTATTTTTGTTTGTTCCTCCTGAGATCTGTACTTTTCTGGCAAATAGCTGAGGATTGAATTCATCAGGTAATGATAAACACTTAAGTTTAAGACTTCAAATCCTTAAGAATATTCACCGTAATGCTAAATGTATCATTCTATGATCATCCTATGTTTGTAACATGAATATTTCAAGTCTGTCCCATTTAACCCCCCTCCCCATCATTTTAGACATTGTCCAGATGTGATGCTCTGAGAGGTTGTGATGTGGGATTACAGCTCAGGAGCCTGACCCACCTTGGGAAAGGACAGCTCATATATGACTACTGCAGGGGTGTCTGTCAAACAGTTGTGACTGTGCCACTGCTAGGCCAGTTAATTGGATGTTTTCTATATCCATGTTACCTGTGATTATGAGTATGACAAATGTTTGCCTTGTAAAGCTAAAAGACCTATAGAGGGCATGTGCATAGTAAAGTACTGTTGCAGACATGTGTGTTGAACTGCATGTGATATCCTGAATTAATAACATTCAACTGTACAGTGTTCTGCTGGACAGTAAGCACAATTGTGACTATCTATAGTCACATACACATATACCTGTGTTATGTCAGCCAAACCATTAACAGGTCAGTGAGCAATGACACTGTAACATAATAGCCTACTTATGGCTGTTGGACATCTTCCAGGTTATCACAGTGATGTCAAACCCTACTGTGTAATCAACGTACTACTGTATGGTGCAGCTATATTAATACAGTATCAATACTGATGTCCCCTTTGACATCCATTTATGTGTGCCATTGTCCACACGTACTGCTGTAACAGGTTGAGATGTATGATTGAGTGGCAATACTGTAACTACAGTGTGCCATACTAACATACAACATAAGTGTATACCAGGTATCCCCTGAGCACATGTATGTATGCTTATGTTCAGCTGGAAGGCACAATACTAAATCACATGGGTTTCAAGCATTCAGGTACATAGGTTGTGTATGTTCCAAATGTGTGCAATATCAGTGTCACTGCATACAACAGACAGAAATGTGTACAGCTACTGCTTATTGCAGTGCCCTGACACTATGGGTACTACAGAAGGCATGATATTCAGCTATTAATCAGAGAAGTGTCCACCTGTGTTATGACTCTCTGTCTATGCCTACCACTACCAGCTATATCCACAGCGATGTACAGTGGATATCACAACTTGTTAGAATGCCAGGTTGCCAGGTATGTGTGCTGTATGACAATCAGACTACAGAAGATCATTTCATAATGTTTATCATCTTTATGTGACCCCTAAACTATACAATTCTATTGAATTACAATCATAGATGTTTCTACAAAGGTGACCAACTATTGTCAAGTGAAGATGTGCCATGATGTTAGAGTCCAGACCAAAATGGATGAATGCTGTAACCATCTCAAGAGTTGCATACACAACACATCAGTTTAAGGGTGTGCACACTCATTCAACTGGCTTATTGTACTGAGTATTATTTAAATATGTTTTACAGACCCAATTGTTATGTTTTCAATTGAATTGTACACACTATAGGTCACACTACAGGTGGGATTTGTTATGAAATGAGTTATCGTGGTGTCATGTTCCAATTTCACAAATACCAGGCAGTGTATCAGGGGTGTTTACCCTTCATATCCACTGTAGCTATATGGACACAGCAGTACCTGACCTGTATATCCAGCCTCCAACAAGGTAAAGTAATCCCCTTTGATGGACAACAGCAATACACAAACCACATAATAGGTTGCTACATTGGCTGCACAAGGACACATAGGTGCAGGCAACAACTTTGAAGCAAGTTCACCTATATCTAAGTAAGTATGTAAGTTCACAGGTGACTTCCTGTAAGGCTGACTATGACTATGAATCGGACATATCCACACCACCAAGGACAATTGCAACCATGTCCCCACATATGTTGTAAGTCTCAGATGAAACAAAACAATTCACCATGTACGGGGAGTAAAGAACACCTTATACACACATGCCATAGATATAGGCAACCTGCATCCCACAGGTTGGGTGGGAACGTTGCCCCCCTGTCCATCCAAGTTGTGCAGGGAGATATGCACATCAACCACACTCCTCCCCTCAGCAATGGTGTGTGTGTGTGTGCATATTGACTACTGATGGCAACAACAGCATATCTCCATGGGGCATAATATCATCAGTGTTTGCCTCCTACATGACCACAGCCATGTGCTCAGAGCTCCATCACACACCTCAGTCAAACACAGATCTGCCACCATCCACATACCATCTACATGGAAGATGCCCACTGATGACCCTCTACACAGAAATTAATGGAGGTTAGAGGATTATGCAATCAGATGTCCACAATTGGGGGAAATAAGATAGCTCAGGGAAAGGTGTGTAATGCAAGCTGCTATAGCCATCATAGCTTGGAGGTTTTCAATGTAGTGTGGATTATTTGCAAGTAATATCCACTGTTGATGTGCATTTTGTCAACCGTATGAGGTCCTGTGACATTTTTCCTGTTTATGTCTACCAGGTAACATGCAGAGTGCTTGCTACCAGCATTCTCTGTTGGGGAAACAGACACCATCATCCAATATATGTTTGGACATTATGCCTTGTCATTTGGACGGAGAGCAGAAGATGTGTGGGACAGGACTGCCCTGTGGAATAGTGTGGTCCACAGGGTAAATGATGCTGGCCTGCACAGCAGAACTTATGCGCATGTGCAGCATTGGGCCAGCAACCTCAAATGCCATGCCCATCATTGGGCTGTTGCTGTAGCAAGGGACTGGCTAGCCACAGGTGGGGGCCCAGCCATCTAGCCCCCACTGACACCCACCAAGGAGCTCCTCACCACACTTGGGCCACACACCCAACGCACAAGCCGTGATGCTGAGAGAAGCATTGTGGAGATGGGCTGCACGCACACACTGGATGAGGAACATGCAGGTACGGGCCCAGTGGGGATTAGTACACTAATGTATCAGACATACATGTATCTGTATTGTATCTACATGCATGTGTCAGGTCCGATTGCAGTTGTGGATGGGGTTTTCTAATGCACAGAGGTGCACATCTATGGCAAGGACAAGACATTGTGTATTATTGTGTTTAGTATTGTAGATGTTCAGACATGCTGCATCCATCCTGTACCAAGGCCACATGTGTGTCTGCTGACAATAGCTCCCTCTCACAACTACCTAGGACCCTGTGGTCTGTATATGGGACAGCAGCCTGAAACTGGTGAGTATGACATTGTTCTGTTGTTGTCTGGCAATACCCCAGGCATGTAAAGCACATGCAATTTACAATGCACACAACCATCAGTAATAGTTATATTGCTTTATGTAATAGCTATATTGCTTGTTGTGCATGTTCCCTTGTGCTGGGGTTAACTGTATTGCATCACGGCGGTCACCACTGGGGCTTGTCTGATGTGAACTCAATGCTCCTGTAGCATATTTCACAACTTGCCGGTGCCAAGACTACTGGACAGAGGCCAGCAAATTGTGCTGGACAAATGGCCTAAGGTAAGGTATACAGTGGATATAAATTGTATATACACCCCTCTTAAGATGCAAAGTGTTCCTGTTACATACTAATTAGGATCACAATATGACAGTCTACACTTCTTCCAGCCTTTAATGTGACCCATAACAGGTACAGTTCACTTGTAAAACCAACCATCTGGGCTCATGTATTGCACCTACAAGGCTGGCCACCTGTGAGGGTGGCAGACATCCTATCAGCATGATGTTTCAGTCAGGTATGATACCTCATGCTGCCATGTCTGTCAGTACACTCACTGTGACCTATTTGTCTATGATATCACATACAAAGGCACACAGACCACTTCAGACCATGTATAGGTTTCAAACATATGAATATTCCAGACACATCTGTACAGACATGCTACATGTGAGACAGATGCTGTTACCACACTATATAAAGTAATGGCAGCGGGAGGTGGTCACCAGCCATGTATGGTATACACATCAAAATGGTATATGCCACACATGATATGATCCTCGCATACACACACAGTTACCAGATTAGAACTACTGCCTATCTAGGTATTCCTACTATAATGCTACACAGTTATGAGACACGCCACAGAGCTTATACATTTCCACCTCTTCCAAAGGTACTTTTAAGTTGGATGACATCAACAGGTCTACTAAATTGGAGTGAATGGAAGTGTAAAGAGTAGTATACAGGTCAAAGATGGTATGAGCCAGTCAGTACATGAGTTACACACACATACACTTGCCAGTATTGGGATTAGAACTTCTGCCTATCTAGATATTCCTACTATAGTGCTACACAGTTATCAGATGCACCACAGAGCTTATACATTTCCACCTCTTCCAAAGGACCTTCTAAGGTGGATGACGTCAACAGGTCTACTAAAGTGGAGTGCTGGGTAGTGTAAATGGTAGTATACAGGTCAAAAATGGTATGAGGTAGACAGTACATGATATATACACACACACACACACACACACACACACACACACACACACACACACACACACACACACTCACACACAGACACACACAGACACACACAAACACACACACACACACACACACACACACACACACACACACACACACACACACACACACACACACAAAAAAAAAACAGTACTGGGATTATAACTCCTGCCTATCTAGGTATGTCTACTATAGTGTTACGCAGTTACTGCATGTGCTACAGAGCTTACTGAACTTTCATATCACCAAAGCTGCTTATAGCTGCTCAGCTGTGCTAAATTATTACAAGTGGCAGACAGTCTGCCTTCTGTTCCACCCATACATCATGCTAGTTCTTTCTGTCTTGCACTTCAACTAGAATTATGGCTTGGCACTTCACCAGGTTATTGTATCAAGATGTGTGGTACAGCTAGCAGCCATCAGCATTACTCGTTCATCACAGATGTAGCCCCAATACTTACTAGTTATGTCCACTCCTCCTGGCATGTTTGAAGGGCAGTTATCTGTGCTTTCACCCCGTTAACCTGGTGCACTTGTCCATTCTGGGGCACTGTTGTAACTGCCTCATGTACACAGGCAACCCTCCCCTCTAAGCTCCAAACACTCAGACCTGTGAGGGTTACCCATATATCACCCAATGTGGACATATGCACTCTCCAGCAAAAACTGGACTAGCAGGTCAAGAGAATAAGATCAACACCTGTACCACACCATGTGGAACATGTAGCTCACCATGACACCCATTTTGACAGCCATGACATACAGTGAAAAGTCATACACCCACCTTCCCAGAGGCACTCAATGGACATTTACCCATACAGCACAGACCAGCAAGGCAGACACCCACTCAGACACCGTGACATGGCACATGCCAAGGGACACATATTTAACCTACACAGTGTGCCCCCATCCTAAGCTCCTAAGGCTAACCACCTTGCACAATACAGTGATCATGGGTAACTCAATACTGAGGCACAAACATCCTACTCAATAAGTTGAATATGGAGCAGTTAACAGTCAAATATCTATCACATGCCAGCATCTAACATATGACACAGCCAGTCATGTCACTCCACAACAACTACATGTATCACTTCATATCCATGTGGGTGTGAATGACTTGGGACACACCTCCCTGGACTACATGACATAAGACATGGTTGAACTTTATGATTATGTGGTCCAGACAGGTGTGACAGTAGCCCTGGGCAGTGTACTGCTGTTACCCAGAATGATGCTGCGGTACTATCAGCAGATGATTGACTGCAACATTGGCTTCTGTGTTTTGTGTCATTGTCAGAGGATCCAGAACCTCTCTGCTTGGGATGACATGATTGACAGAACCTAATGACTTGCCATGGATGTCCTACATCTGTCACCACTGGGTTGCCAGGTACTGGCTAAGTGTCTTGCCACCCCTATGGTGCCTTATTAGGTAGTGTCCCTAATGTTATTACCACCATAACAGCTACATATGTATGCAATCTAAGGATAATGCTGCTCAACAGTGGACATCTAACTGTCAGGATGCAGTCACTCATAACAGTCGTTGGAGTGGAGAACACATGTCTACTGTAATGGAAAAGTGGTTCACAGCAGCAGACAGCAGACCTGCAGTATCACAGCTGTCAGCCCCCAAACATGGACCACACCACACCTCCACAGGTGGTGTTGTCTCCATATTCATTATGGATAGGAACACCTCCAGACTAGTATCCCATCATAATGCATTGGAGATTCTTCCGGTACAACTGCCTTGGGGTAATAGTGCAATCCAGATCATACCCTGCTATGGGTACACATCTATGTCCCTAGACTGTCAATGCACATTCCTCAACACCCTGCCATCTATGATGGTCCAACTCAACAGTGTCATAGTACGTGTGTCTTCAACTACCCCTCCATCACCTGGGGAATGTAGCCAAGCCTCAGTACAGTGGCCCAACACTTCTGGGATTCATCATTTCCATTGCACTAGACCAGATCATACTGACCCCTGGTAAAGGATGCAACAACTTTGACCTGTGTTGTCCACTTAAATATGGGACTATTGCTCATCCACAGATGTCAATCCCTGCATGGCAAGATTCACACAGGCTGTAATGAACATGAAACTCAACATGTCAGCCACACCCCCCACAAAGATAACCACCTGGCAAAACTTCTCCAAAGCTGACTTTGCAGCCATGAAAACAGAGGGTGGATATCTTCACTGCACCCATGGCAATGAGAAATAGTTGCATGACTGTGGAATCATACACATAGGCACTGTACAAACAGGTACATGAATGCATGGTACTAGCCAGAGCCAACAGAACCCAGACAATGTCCACCAAACACTGGGATACACTATGATGGCCCCCTGCCATTACTAAAGTGTACATCAGAGGGAGGGTACTGTTGCAGGGAAAGGTGGTGTCCCATAACTGTTGAACTCCCTTATTAGCTTCAAACACAACTTTGGATCCCTCATGGAATCCCCAACAGGCATGTATGGCAGCAGGGATGCGGCAGACACTGACGACAGTCACAATACCCTTTGATAGTTACATCAACAACCTCCACAGCATTAAACACAAGTGCTGCAAGTTACTGCACAATGCTAATACCTATCCTGAGACAACAGATAATGGGCACAGTCTTGGAAACACATTTAGTGCCAACTTTACTCCTCTCTCCCCCCACAAGTGAAGTGAGTGAATGTGTTCTCACATGCTGTATCCCATTTCCACACACACACGCACACGCACACACACACACACACACACACTTGCCAGTACTGTAGTAGGTGAGTGGGCCTGAAGGCTATACAAGGCTAGCCCAAGGGAATACCCTGGCATCAGGCCACATGAAAATAGTCCCCTGTTTGGCTCAGGAGTATAGTCACTGGAGTGGTCCCCAGGGGTGGGTAGTGTATTCCCCATCCACTCATCCATATTTCTCTTGTGGGTGGCCAGTGATGTGCACTGCTTCCCATGTATGTGATTTATATTCCATAACATGGACAGTGTCTGGGTTGTGCACATGTCCCACATGCATGTTTTTTGAAATGTGTAAGTGTGCTTGAGGTCTCTGGGGCATGTTGTGTGGACAGATTGGTATCTTCTGATGTAGCATTCCTGACCTTGTTTGGTGAGACCTGGCTATGTAACTGAGGTAGTGATTGCACCTACATTGACAGTATGATATGAGTATTCATTGGAGTTATTGGCATCTGTCCATACAGGGCATGTGTATAAGGCATGGTATTCCCTTTGTGGGGTACGTTTGCAGACTTTACAGTTGCTGCAGCCGTCCAGTGGGAAACATGGCAAAAGGGCCACTGTACACATTGATTGGGCTGCTGAGAGGATGCAACAGGGTGCCATGTCCTTTTATTTGCTGGATAACACGCACTCAGTCAGGAGATGTAACACATCAAAGTACTTTCTATTGTCAGTGGCACTGTTGTGGTCAACAGGCATGTAGTCCACTGCAATCACACCATGGGTACTATCTGTGAGGCAATATGCAGGGAAACTACCAGTATAGTGGTTGTTGCCTAGCCAAGTGTGTTTGTGTATGATTCATGGGTGGAGAGTGGTCGCTGAGTATTAGAAGGGTTGCCTATATTGTTCACTAATCCATACTGTCACATAGTCATTGCACATGGCACTAGACATTTAGGGCTGTGGCTTGTCTACACCAACCTCTATGGTGTTTGACAACTGTTGGCCTTGTAATGTGGACATTGGGATATATACTAGGTCCTCAACATAATAATTTAGCAAAACCCACCCACCCCATGGATCCTGTTATCACACAATCACACCGACCCCCACACAGGATACTGATGACAGATATACACATACACTTGCCATTACTGAGTTTCGAACCCCTACCTAGCTATGTATTGCTACTACAGTGCAACGCATTTATCACACATGCCACAGAGCTTATAGGATGGATGTTGTCCCAAGGTACTTCTAAGGTGATGAACATCTCCAGCGCTTGTAAATACTGGCATTGGGTGATGTAGTAGGTGAGAGATTCCACAAACTATTTTACCCTATACACACTTTTACATTTGCCAGGTGTGAGGTTCAAACCTCTATCTAACTTTTCAGACAATATGCTACGCATTTACCACATGCACCACTGACCTTACATGGTTTATGGTTACCAACAGGTACTTCTAAGGTGGATGATATCTGCAGAACTGCTAAAGTCAGGCACTGAGATGTGTACTGGGTGTAAATGGGGCCAAAATCTTTGGGGTACAGACATATATATGTAGACATATGTACACACACAAACACTTGCCAAAATTGAGATTCAAACCCCTACCTATGTAGTTTTTGCTATTATATTGTTCTGCATTTATCATACATACCACGGAGCTGGCATGTTGGAGAGCTGTGCAAAGGTATCTTTGAAGGTGAGTGACAGCAGCAGCCGTGCTAAAGGAGGGGTAAGGGAAGTGTTGTAAGTGTGAATGACCACAAAATCAGGTCTGTACAAGGATACACACACTCTCTCACATAAACACTCACATTTACACAATTGCCAGGATCAAGATTGGAACTCCCACCTAACTAGTTTGCTACACTACAGTATTACACAGTTATCACAAGCGCCATGGAGATTATATGTTGGACAGCTGTCCAAAGGTATCTTTGAAGGTGAGTGACATCAGCAGCAGTGCTAAGGGAAGGTTAAGGGAGGTTTTGTGAGTGTGAATGGCCTCAACCACATTCATCTAGAAACACCCCCTCCACACACACACACACACACACACTTATGCACACACAACTTTACATTTGACAGGACTGAGATTACAACTGCTACAGGGATACCTATTTGTACTGTAGTGTTACACAGTTATCACAAGCACCACTGACACTATAGGGCTGAGGGCTAACCAAAGGTATTTCTACAGTGAATGACATCAGCACATCATGTGATATAAGCCTATGGACTGTGTAGTGGGTGGGACAGGCCTCATAATGGGATTCTCTCTGTCGCTGTCTGTCTTTCTCTTCCCCACGTCTCTGTGTGTGTATGTTTGACATATTATATTATGTTGGCCTTAGATATGTGTGTGTGTATTCCTATCCAATGTGTGTGTGTGAAGTATCAATGGTGTACAATTAGGTGTGTGTGCACAGACAGCTGTGAATAACCGATATCTGTAGTTCACTGTGTTGTGAGACATGGGCTTCATTTCTCTAAGTGTAGGGACAGGCCTCATAATGGGATCCTCTCTGTCGCTGTCTGTCTTTCTCTTCCCCACGTCTCTGTGTGTGTATGTTTGACATATTATATTATGTTGGCCTTAGATATGTGTGTGTGTGTGTGTGTGAAGTATCAATGGTGTACAATTAGGTGTGTGTGCACAGACAGCTGCGAATAACCGATATCTGTAGTCCACTGTGTTGTGAGACATGGGCTTCATTTCTCTAAGTGTAGGAGCACGCTCAGTATGACCTTCTATATTGAGTGTGTGCATCCATTCCAGGGAGGGTTGGACTCCAGTTCAAGGTTTTGTGTGCTACAGCCACACCTAGCAAACTGTTTCTGCAGGATATCTGTAGATACGTTGCCAATATGGAGACACAATGGGCTTAACATACAGGGGATACTGTAACTATAGCTGTTTGTGCTGCTTGTGTGACATGTTTGGTTGTAGCATAGATTTTATGACATATGTACTATTTTACACTGTGATGTGTCATGTCATCAACTACTGACAGTTATCATTCTTTTCTCACAATTATTTACTGGGAAATACAAGATGAATGAAGCTGAGACCAATATTCTGAGGCATACAGACTACACATTCTGGCACACACGTGCCATTGTGGAGTGGTTGCTACAGACAATAGACTGCTGGTTCTGTGTAAATGGTCCAGCACCTTGTTAGTATGATGGCTGGGGTTCCCCTCCTTGTGCTTTATTCAACATTACAGAACGGCCATATCTTGCTGTGGCCATACCTCTCAGCTGTACAGATACACCCAGGCTATCCAGAGGCAGGACTCATATATCTGGTCAGTTTACCTTCACATTGTGGTTTACCAGCAGTTTTGTGGCTATTCATTCATGGGTTTGCAATCAGGAGTAGTATGGGTGAACATTAGAGTTTCAGACTTCACACACTCCATGACATCCATGCCTCTACACCCCCCTCTGCTATTTTCTCCTCCACCTAACATCATGTAAGCAATATCTCAGAGGTATTCCTATAGTTGGGCCTTTATCCCAGTAGTATTCATGGCCTGATCCACAGTCCTTGCAGTAGGACACGGGGAGGCATGCTACTGGCATTTGTCAACATGGCCTTGCATTTGTTTTCTCTTTACTGTGTTAGGTTGTTAGTTGGGACCCCCTGACATTCCATACATTGGCACTATGGGTAAGGCATGGACCTTTGCCAGAGGACTGTAGACCATTTGAGAGTGTTGCAAGCCATCTGTTACTGCATTTCTACATGTGATTGTGGTGGGGGGGTGCACACCTGCATACTTTAACATTTGAAATGACTGTACTGGTATTTCGGTTACTCCGTTGGCTTCCATTTCATATTGTATTGTGACCTATCATGCAGACAGGAGGCATATCAGTAGAGTACACATGTTAGATCTTAACGGCATATATTTCAGTTTCAGACTTCTTACCCTTCAGAACTAGAGAGCAACTGCCAGACCTGTTGTAGTATGTCTGTGTAGGTCTAGTGGGGGGCTATTCACCATTGCCATTATTTGGGGACCTTAGCCCGGCCTTTCTTCATGGTCATCTACACCTGTCCTGCTGGAAGAGGCTGGTGGTGGATATGTGACCCTCATTGACATCCATGTGTGTGACCTATTGACACCCACAGTTCTTTGGGCCATCACATGTACTGCAGTGGAGGTTGTCACTTTGTGTAGTGCTGCCTAGTATATTGACAGCAGTATTTGTTATGAATTTCCTGCTGTCCCATATAGTTGTCTGCTGCTATCCCATTCAGCCACCCAATTCCCTTGCATGTTTGCATCCATATCATACATACATAATGAGAACATACTACTCCATTCAGTAATTGTTAGGAAGAGTGACTTACCTTGTTGCTGGGCCAATACTGAGCTCAGTGCTAGAGGGCTGACTATGTTGGATGCACATAGTATACTCCCTACACATGGTAAAGCTCAGGTAGTGTCATGTTTGGCATTCCTTTTACTGTATGTGCGAGTCGGAGAGAGGTATCAGTCCCTGGGTCCCTACAGTGTCAGTGTGTGTGCTATGCATTGCCTCTTTGCCAGGACCTGGTCATACTGTGCATGTCTCCTTCTGCCCACAGGGGCAGGCTCAGAATGTTCCTCCTCTGAGTCCCTCTGTGCCTGTGCTGGCGTTGGCAATGGTGGGGGGCTGTGTGGCCCTGCCCCATGGTGTTCCTGCTGCAGCTGTTACCACAGGATCATATTGTGTAGCACTGCACATACTATGAACATTTGTGTGCATGTAACTGGAGAGTACTCCAAGGCTCCACCGGATATGTCAAGGCAGAGGAACCATGACTTGAGCATCCCAAATACAAGCTATACAATGATCCTGGTTTGTGCGTGTGCCTCATTATGGTGTTCTTGTTCAGGTGTTGTGCATTTCTGATTGGTGTCATCAGCCACGGCTCCAGTGCATAGCCAGCATCCCCCACTAGATGACCATATGGGATGTCCCCCGGCAAAAGCCTGATACAGCTGTGAGCAATGCCAGATGTGGGAGGCGTGATAGCTCCTAGGGCTGCCAGCACACACATTCATGATAATGCCCTGTTCATTGCACATGACCTGGCAGTTGATGGAGGGGAAGCCCTTGTGGTTTATGTAGACCCTACCCCGCTCACCAGGTGGTGCTTTGATGTGGATGTGCGTGCAGTCTATAGCACCAACTACCTCAGGGTATTGTGCTATACAGTGAAAGAGATGCATATGTGTGTTCAGCACCTCATGGGTGATGGGGAAATATATGTGCTCATTGGTATGTTGTGTCATGCCATCCAGGAACTGGTGGAGCACCCTGGATGCTGATGCCCGTGAGACCCCCATGATATCCCCAGGTGATCTTTGGAAGGTACCTGTGGCTAGTATTCTTAAGCCTAGACATATCTTGGTATCCACTGGGATGGGTTCCCCTCTATTAGTTCTGCGTGTGAGGCATGGCCTGCACAGCTCAATGATTTCCTGTAGAATGTCCCTGTCCACCCTATAGCTCTCCACTATCTCCAGCTCTTGTAGGCCCTGGTAGGTTACCCTGGGTCTCTACACACTTCTCCTCCTCCTCACTGTGGGTCGGTTGTCAGCATTCTCCTCCTCACCACCTTCAGTCTCTAGCACATATTGATGAAGTAAAGCAGCAGCAGCCTCTAGCATTTTTAGTTAGCTTTGCCAGTTAAAAATCTCCCATCTGTGTACACCAGTGGTGTAGAGTTTGTGGGGAAAAACAGTCTATAGAGTGCTTGCATAGTTTATATTAATGTGCTGGGCTGCTACATGTGTAATTGGCTGATTCTGATACATTTCACCTGCCAGCTATTTTAGTTCTTCTTGATTGCCTTCCTAGTGCTGTTTTCCCTTCCCAGTTCCTCCCTATTTAACCCCCGAGGAGTGCCGTGCTGCCATTTCCTCTTTTATTATTTTTTTTTTTTGCTTAAATCCCAGTGCACGGCACGCACACTCGTTTAGTCTATATACACAGTGCTCAGGCACATCTGACACACCCCCTTCCTTAGCTGTGCTTAGCTAAGGGCAAACATATGCCACAGAGCTCCAATGTGTTTACAACAAGCATGACACAGACCCTTATGAAGTCATTCAGCTCTTACACTTGCACTGTTGTATTGCTGCACTTATACAGTTAGGTGCAAGCTGACACTTTGAGGAAATCTGTGATTCAGTATAACTCCCCTCATTTGCATACCCCAGCGTGTAAGTCATTAGTTACTGCACTTAAACAGACCCTTTCCCCTTGACAACCAGTGCTCCCTGGTATTGTTTACAATCTGCATGCCATTGACTATAATGGCAAAATGCAGAATTAACTTAAATTTGACTTTTCTCACTTTTTTTTTTTTTTCGGCACGATCCCGTTTGCGCTCCGCTGCCCTAAGCTTAAACAGCCGTGATCGGCCAAAAATAAAAACTGATATTAATGCCAATGGCCTTATATTTGGCCATTGGCATGTGTGTTTGACTGTAATACATGCTTTACATGAGCTCTCCTGCCTCCGTTTGTTCAGATGCAGAAATGTATTCAGTAACTAACTGACTACATTTCTGGTCTGACACTGTTCCTGCACGAACCTGGCCAGCTTCGTGGATTGCAAAATCACCTCATCTGTATGGTTTTTACCAGCAAATGAGGTGATTTGCATCCTGCATGGCTTTCCATGCAGGAAGAGTGTAGGGTCGCTTGTGCTCGTGAAGACAGCACTTTCCTGGATTGCTTGGTGGCCATTTTCCATGCAAAAGCTCCTACACTGTTCCTGCACGGAAATCAGCCATTCGTGAATCCCAGGGATTGAGTTTTATACTAGTTTTCCAAACTTAACATTTATGGCTTTTTTATGTATTAATGCAGTAAATGTACTGTGCTACAGCCAATGTACTGTCTCATTTTATTTATTTATTTAAATCCATAATGCCATCCATGTTATAACATTGCTTTTCTTTCCCTTGTTTTCCAAACTTAACATTTGTGACATTTTTTGTACTGAGATAAGTATAGTAAATGCCCTATTCTATAGACAGTGTACTGGTACACATAGCTTAGCTTCATAATTCTGTTTGTATTATAAGATTGCATTGTACTCTACGTTGTTTGCCAAACTGGGGTCTGTAATCTAAGGCATTCCACTGGTTGGCATCTGAGCTAATTTTGAATTGCACACAGTTTCTCGTAAAAAATTGTATTTTGTCTCTTATTCTCTCACATTTCCCAAATATCACAGGATTTGAGCCGTCTTGATGAAAGGAAAAAGTTCCATGTACTACTTCCTAATGAAGGGACCACATGGGAGGGGCAGCCAATGTGTTTTCCCTGAACAATCATTCTGCATTTTGGTATACTAGTGGTAGCAGCCAGTCACGGCTTGCTTTCTGTCAGATGGTATGTAACAGCAGTGTCATCAAAAATATTTTGAAAAGCACTTGTTGGCAGTGGAACAATTACTAGAATTTTCAGGTATGCCATTTTAAAGAATCCACATACAAAGCACATTATAAAACAACTTAATGGGACATCATCTGCACTTGTGTACTCAACATACCTTTTATGATAGATGTAACTGCAATGCAGAAAAACTATTATTAGATGTCAAAAATTCCAGTCATTAGAGTAATTGTTTTGAAAAACATGTACTTTATTTCAAGTTAACTGCATGTAAAATTTTCTGTAGGAGTATGTGCTCCTTTTATATGACTCATGGGGTGTGTATTTCTTTATGCTGCATTCTTTTGCCATTAAAGAAAACTGTTTGTCTGCTGTAGCATATAACCATAAAATAAAGCTGGTGGATTTGCTTTATTGCTGACTTAAGTTGCTTTTATAGGATGTATTTCTCATTCCAGGAATAGGTGTTGTTGCCACTATGCAGCAGGGCCAGTAACCAGGAAAATCCACTGACTTTTAAGACATTTCATGTAGCCTACTTTTGGATATAGATTATTTAAGAGGACTATTTCACTGACAGGATCATTCTCTGTCTTTATTAGGATGCCTATTACATTTATTTATAGGAAAGACA
>NC_056731.1:1901731118-1901813618 GCF_019279795.1 Protopterus annectens | reverse complement strand
ATTCCTATCTATGTGTGCTCCCAAGTCCCTAACTACTGAGTCAACTCTTTTAAGGGTGTGTTGTCAGTATGATAGTTACCAGGAGTGGATGACTTCCTGAAGGATACTATTAACCATTTATTGGCATTTAATTTTAGTCAACGGCTTTGACACCAGTCTGTGTCAGCCCTTCCTGGAGAACATTTGTGTCAGTGGGGGATTCTATGACTACTCCTAATTTGCAGTCATCTGCAAATTTAGTCAGCCAGAGGCCATTGACTTTGGCCTTGATTTCAGAGAAGTAAATGCCAAAAAGGAGTGGTCTCAGGACAGATCCATGAGAGACTCCACTTGTGACTGGAGTCTTTGTAGAGGTGGACTCCCCAGTTCTAACGTCTTGAGTCCTGTCTGTGAGCCAGCTGGCTATCCACTGGGTGACATAAGGGTTTATACCCAACCTCTTGAGTTTGTTAACAATGCCTGAATGGGGTAATGAGTCAAATGCTTTGTCCAGGTCAAGGTAGTTAATGCAAACCATTTTGACTTCATCCATTGCTTTGGTGACTTTCTCAAAGAAGTCCACCTGGTTGAGTAGGCATGACCAGCCCTTAACAAAACCAAATTGGGTTGGGTCCAGTCTGAAGGTTTCCTATGTCATTATTGTTCATTTCCATGATAATTCTTTCCATGACTTTGCATATGAGACTAGTGAGACTTATGGGTCTGTAGTTTCCAGGGGCTGTAGATGGCCCACCTTTGTGCTGAGGGGTGACTGTTGCTGCTCTCCATTCATGAGGCATGAAGCCTGTTTGGAGGCTACAGTTAAATAGAGATTCCAGAGGACCTGATAGGTCATATTTCATGCTATTTAGAAAGCATCCTGGGATACTGAGTGGGCTCATTGATGCAGTGTTCTTGGCTTTAAAGAGAGAGAGCAAGAGCCTATTTCGTAGTGATAGGGGGATGTGATATCTGATGGTATTTCCTGAGAGAAAGTTTAAGGGGAAAAAGGGGTAAATTTAGAGCTGAATTTGACAGCCAATAGGTTTGCTATATCTTCTGGACCAGTATGGGTTGTTCCATTAATAATGAGCTCTACACACAATTGTGTATTGTTTTTGAGGTTACAGACATAGCTAAAGAATGCCTTGTGGTTGTCCTTGTCCTAGGAGGTCAAATTTAAGTCAAATTTGGTTTGGTAGACTTTATTTGTCCTCTGAGTTGTTTGTTTAGTTTGATGAGTGCTTTTATCCTACTGGATACTGCAACTCCTAATTTTTGCCATGGTTTTCTTCCTTTTGTTGTACAGCCTATTGAGTTTGTGATTCCACCAGGGTGGCTTTCTTTTTGAGTGAGTTCTGTACTTCTTCCTGGTGGGTACAGCTGCCTCTGTGCAGCTATTAACATGCTTGCATAGCGTTTCTGTGAACAGGTCCTGATGTTCTTAGGGTTTATGGGGGCTTGAAATTTTACCAGGTTATCACTTAATAGTAGGAAGTTAGCCTTAGAGTAGTTCCTGAATATTCCAGGGTTAGCTGGGATTCCAGGTTTTATTTTTACTTCAAAGGTGACCATTTTGTTGTCTGACCTTACCAGAGAAGACATTATACTAGGGGGGGTGCACTCTCCCATATTAGTAAGGGCCAGATTCAGTATGTTTGCCCCTCTGGTTGGTATTTTGGCAATCTGGTTCATGGAGTTTGTGTTTACAAAATCCAGGAATCTCTGTGTCTGTATGTTTGGTGTCATATATGATTTCCAGTTAATAGTGGGGTAATTAAAGTCGCCCATGAATATGGTATTGGGTTGGATGGTGAATTTAAATATGTTATGGGTTTCCTGGGTAATACAGGGGGAACTATAGCCTGCAAGAAAGTGATATGGGATTTTACCTATTGTGATTTGAATGTGGAGAAGCTTGGCTGCATTGTCCTGTTTGATCAGACCTTGAGGTAAATTTATTTTTTTATGTAAATTGAGACAACTCCACATTTAGTCTTTGTCTGTGTAGTAGCTGGTCTAAATGTGTGGAAGGCATTATAGCCTTGCACTGCCGGTGTGCTGTCCATGGCTCTAAACCATGTTTCAGTGACTGCACAGATGTCAGCATTCTCTAGGGTAAGGACAGCTTGTATGGAGTGGAGGTTGTTGTTTAGACTACTAACACTGAGCAGTAACACCTTTAGATTTTCTTGGTTTTAGGCCTATTAATTTCCCCTTCCTACCCAACATCCAAGGCCACCAGGAGAAGGAGATGAGATTTGGGTTTGTGACGGTCATCCACTGCTTGGTCTCTAGCTATCGACCCCATGATGTGCATACTGCCAAAGCAGGGCCTGCAGCTCTAGTCCAGTGATTTGTGTGTAATTCCATGCGTGCACTTAATCTATGCATACTGCCAAAGCAGGGCCTGGAGTTCTAGCCCAGTGACATGTGCGTACTTCCATGCGTACACTTAATTTATGCATACTGCCAAAAGAGAGCTACAGTTCTAGCCCTGTGACATGTGCGTACTTCCATGCATGCATTTAATCTATGCATACTGCCATAGCAGGGCCTGCAGTTCTAGTCCTGTGACATGTGCATACTTCCATTCATGCACTTAATCTGCTTGCTGCACTAATACATTTTTCGGCAAATCACAGCTTATGTCCTGGTCCATGTACTGTATACTTCTATACTTATTATCCACAATATGTTAGTACTGCAGCAGACCAGGTGGAAATCCAGCATTGACCAGTTACTCCCATTACTCCCAACCAAACCTAAGTCTTTAGGGTCATTGTTAAGGTCTCAAACCTTTATATCATGGCGTTTGCTTGTTTTTTTTTTCAGGGTTTCATCCCTTTATGCTACAGAGTTTGATTTTTATTTACTATATTTTGATGTAACTTGGTTATGAGTGGAAAACGCCCCTCTGGTATAGTCCCCTATTTCCTAAAATGAAAATATAATCAGAAACAAAGAATTATTCTAGTGCATGGCTAGCAATAGACATTACATTCGCATGCCATATGGTCCACCTTTTAGAAGACATGAAATCTAGACATTTGCAAAACAAGGAAGTGGCATGATGAAAACAATCAGTGAGTCCTCTACTGATTCTGACACTTCTGACGTCAATGGATTGACAAAATCAGAAGGGCAATACTCCACTTCTGACCTGGATCACAGTGAAGTACTTCTAAAGATGATGTTTTAAAGTCTTAACAAATTAGTAGGAATCATTTTTAGACCTGATTTATTTTTTTAACTATCCTAATTCCTAAAGTTCAAACATAATTTGATAACATTTCAAATTATCACTCAGCATCAATAGTAAACAATGACTATAAAATAATAACTAACACTGTAAATTATTACTGTATTATGGGAATTAAATAAATTAATAATATGCTTTAGCATGGTTTCAGATCCGGTAAACAAATGCCACAACTTAAACAAATGCTGCAAACATTTGGCATTAATATAACCACAGATAATCTTATAATATATGCTCCTGCCTTCTTTATAGTAGATTAGCAAAAAGATTTTGATCTCATTAACAGAGAATTTATTTTCAAAACTGTATAATGTGTCAGTTTCCTGAGCAAATTCTGAACGTTATGTTGTGTTTTTCGGCTTTTCCCGGTTAGGGGTCGCCACAGCGGAACTCCGCTCCGCTGAGTGGCAGTAGATTTTTACATGCCGAGTTGCCGGCCCTGATGCACATCCTTCAATGAATGTACGCCCATTCACGCATGTCTCCACACAGAAGACGCTCTAGCTGAGAATCGAACAGGACGTCTTACTGTGAGGCGACAACGCTATCGCAGCACCTTCTATGATGTATAATGTCTAAAACAGAGGCATGTTTTTTCAACAAAAGTCATGACTCTTGGAAACACACTCAAAAAGCAGTACGAGATTGACTTGAGGTAGAGTTGTTTTATTACCATGTCATTATTCATCCTTGTAATGTGACCATTGCTGTATCTTATGCAGAAACATGTAGAGATTTATCCCATTTGCCCTAAAAAGCCAGAATAGGCATTATAAATAACTGTAGATTTCATTTTGGTAGTCAGTCAACATGCATATTTATTAATTTCTTTCTTTCTTTAGCCTATATAGTCAAAAATGGAATGTAATCTGGTTTGTGTTGTCTTCAGTCAGTATATGTATTCTATATGTTTTTAGTATTATGGGATTCAGGCTTTTGAGTTTTCAGGATTTTGAATTTTCAGGCTTTTGGCCTTCTGGCTTATGAAATTCAGGCTTGTGATATTTCAGGCTTCTGAAGTGAATCCATCACCATATATTTAAGCACAGTGGAGCTCAGCGGTGCTCATTTGCATGGCTTGGTACTGCTAAGCTTTGTTTAGCTTCAGGCACATGTTTTAGCTTGTTTGAGTGTGTTTGGGCACCGCCCCACAGTGCTTAGCAGGGAAGGTTGTTAAAAAAAGAAAAGAAATTGCCTGTGAAAGCCAATCATGTATAAATTACTGATAACCCCTGTTCCATTTACATTGGGCCATTCAAACCCCTCATTGATGTTCTTGGCAGGTGGAATGCGTCATAGTCAATCACACAGGCTGCATCTGCAGCACACCACACACCATACAATCTGATTTTTTCCCCCATACTCTACACCATTGGAGTACAGACTTGGGAATTTTCACTGACAGAATGCTAGGGGCTGCTGCAGCTCTGCTACATCTGTATGTGCTAGATACTGAGGTCAGTGCTGATGCTGCTGCTGACCACAGGCCTAGATTGAGAAGGAGAAGAATGTTCAGGCCCGGGGTAACCTTCCAGGAGCTACATGAGCTGGAGATTGTAGAGTACTATTGGGTGGACAGGGACATACTACAAGAACTCACTGAGCTCTGGTGCCCTCAACTCAGACACAGGGCCAACAGTGGGGAACTCATCCCAGTGGAAACAAAGGTATGTGTAGCCCTTAGGATACTAGCTACAGGTACTTTTCAAAGATCAACAGGGGACATGATGGGGGTCTCACAGGCATCAGCATCCAGGGTACTCCACCATGCAAACACATGCCAGTGAGCACATTTATTTACCCCCCCCCCACCCCTGAGAAGAGGGCCAGCAGTATGCATCTCTTCTACCATGTAGCACACTAGCCTGAGGTACTGGGTGCCATAGACTGCACTCATGTAAACATCAAAGCACCACCCCGATGAGGAGGGTAGAGTCTACTTCAACCTCAAGGGGTATCACTCCATCAACTGCCAAGTCCTTTACAACAAATGTACGGGGTACTAGACTATGGTAGCATAGGTATGGACCTGCTTCATGTATGCAAGGGAATAGAGTGGGCTACTAGGCTACTCACAGAGAACTAATAGCTATGTGGAACAACAGGTACTTTGTACAATACTGACTGCCCATAATATGCATTAGGCCACAAGGCAGCAAAACCCACTGCAGTTTGCAAGGGAAATGCCAAACAGCGGGGTCATAGGACAGAAGCACGACTATCAGTGCTAGAGTCCCCTATCCCCAACAGAGCAGTGTTCCCATACAACTGCAGTAACATTATGTTTGCAAGGATATAGCAGCAGACCACACAATCCCAAGGCTGTCCCAAACCACCTGGCTACATGATCCATTTTCCACAATATGCAGGGGTCAAAGTGTATGCCTGCTTGCTGTTGATAGTGTGAGGAATTAAGCCTCATTGTGTGGTAGCTGTTGTGACTCAGTGGGCTAAGTACATTAGCATGGTTGATGGTGTTCATGGTTCAAAGCTGGCTGCACCTACAACTTTTGCATGTGAGGTACTCCCATGGTACAAGTCCCACAGACTGTCAATATGCCACAATCTGTTACTGCAAGAAAGCTGGACAAAGCCAGAGACAATGGAGGGACAGAGGGCTAAACCTACAGACATTATACATGCTCTGAGTAACCTAGAAGGTGGCTAGTATAACAGCAGGTTGTAATAAGTCAGAGTAGCAGCAGGATGTAAAGGTCATCACTTAACTGTGTTAGTAATTACAACAATTCAGTGGGCTCCATTTAGTAGTATATTACCAGAAAAATACAACTGTATGGGAGCAGAGCAGGCATATGGGGCGGAATGCTAGACATCCTGCTAAACATGTACAGTCAGAGGTGTGAAGACTGTAACCCTAAGTGTGGTGTTACATCATGTACCCCAGTCATAGCATACCTACAACCACTCAGAGCAGGAAATCTGGACAAAGCCATGAACAGTAGTGGGGAAAAAGGCCCAAATACAAGAAGAAGGATTACCTAGTGGCCAGACAAATGTAGAAAGTGTAGAGAATGACAGTAACATGGGTTTCCTGGTGTGTCTGGAGTCAGTAACTCAAATGTCTGTTATCATTTCCTAAAATCAATCTGTAATGATTTGCCAATGATGTACCAGAAAATCACAATGCTACGTAAAATGTACCATACATATGATGCAAAACTCTGTGCAGTCTATTACAATCTGTACAGTCGCTAGGTATGAGTCATATGTTACTGTTCGGCACAGAACTGGGGAATCCCTTGGACAAAATATCAGGGAGGTGCTGGACTGTTGAATCAGGTGCAGCAGCCAACTGGCTGCAGCACACAAACTCCCAGACTGGAGTACAGGTTGGTCTGGCCTGAAATCACCTTGTAAGTACTGACAGTCACACTAGGCATGCTCCTACACTTAGCTAATTTGAGCCCATGTCTGATGCCTCATCTGCCTAAAGAACGATGTGTGAAAATATGCCTGTACATACAGACAGCTATGTATACATACCTGTTTCTCCCTATCCCCCTCAGTCATGATTACCTTTATCTATCAGTATGTAGCACACACACACACACACACACACACACACACACACACACACACACACACACACACACACACACACACACACACACACACACACATATATATATATGTACATGTGTATATTTGCGTGGGGATACACGAATGTCCGCACCTACACACAGAAGGCTGGGGTTATTCACATCTACACGCAGAATGCTGAGGTTATCTGCACCTACACACACAACTGTTGTCTGATAGTAAAAGACCACGGCTGCATAATGACATAATCCACCCAACCACAGGACCCTGTGCCTGTAGAATGTCATCCTGTAGACAGACAATGGTGAGCAGATGGTGCAATGTGCAATTGCTGCAGTGCAGAACTTGGACAGGCCATATTGTCACTAGCCAATTGTCCATCTAGCCAACTACAACCAGCCAGAAATGGTGATACTGCTAAATGTACAAACATAGCAGGGGTATTAACAGGCAGGTACCCCACTGCTATTACACTATATACAATAACAGCATAAAGCAGGTTCATTCTGCAGGCACTTTGCTTAGCCCACAAGTACTGTGGTTTCAGCCACATGTACACCAGATGTAACCGGTGCCACGTTGAATTGTACTGTGAGCTACACCAGGCAGGTAGGGGTTCTAATCTCACATCAGCCACTTTGTGTGTTTGTGTATGTAGATATTTCCCTTACATTAGTACAGATATGCCCATCAAGCCTATGTCTGTGCAATGGTCAATCATTTTATGGCCCTGTGACTAGCATCCTCCTCAACATTGGCCTCCTTGTCAACACCTGCTGATGTCATCCACCTTAACAGCACTTGCTGACAACCTCAAAACAGATAAGCTCTGTGGCACATGTGATAAGTACTTAGCACTATAATGTATACTAATAGATAGGTAGGGGTTCTAATCTCAATAAGGGCAAGTGTGAGTGTGTGTGTGTGTGTGTGTGTGTGTGTGTGTGTGTGTGTGTGTGTGTGTGTGTGTGTGTGTGCGTGTGTGCGTGTGTATGTAGATATACCCCTTGAAGCAGCGTGCATATCTCTGTAAAATGGCTATGCATTTTATGGCCCTGTGCCTACCTGCCAGCCTCCCCATGGGCCTCCTTTACAAGGCTGATGTCATCCACCTTAACAGCACTAGTTGACAGTCTCAAAACAGATAAGCTCTGTGGTGTATGCGATAAGTATTTAGTGCTGTAGTGTATACTAATAAATAGGAAGGGGTTCTGATATCACTAAAGGCAACCCTGTGTATGTGAGTGCAGAAATATATTCCTATGCAGCAGACCATGTATTGTTATATGGGTGGGCAATTGTCATGCATGTTACTGCCCTGTGACTGGCTACTGGCCCTAAATAGGCCACATCTACCTAGGCATAAATGCTATCTGCCACCACCTACATTTGCAGGCACAAAACACTCAAGTGACAAGTATCAAGGGTAGCATGTCTTATCACAAGGTATGCATGCAAGATTACGCTGTCCACCCCATTGTCCCTGGCATACTGTTCTACACATATGCACCTAAGTAACCATCCACATATACAGCCATACCCTGCTGATGTCATATTTCTGTTGTGCTATCATGCCATCCTGAGCCACTGTATTGCTGCCAAGTCTCCATAGCTTAGCCACTCTGACCTCTGGAACAGAAACATACACAGTTCTGAGATACGCCTGTCATTCTGCAACACTACTGCCAATCTAACATTATGCAACAAAGGTACAAACACTTTGATGTGTACTCATAACACATGCCAGCATACAGCACCTGTCATTGCATAACACTACAGCACTACAAAACATCATGTAATGTAATATAGTCACCCTGTGCATCAGACATGTATTTGCATGTCCCTGCATCGATGGTATGGATGACAAGGATGTGGCACAGGTATCATCACATGCACAGGGTGTGATGTAGCGGTGCCAGAGGCTTAGGCTGTGCCAAACAGTTGACATTGTGTGAGTGAATCAGGAAGGGGGGCTGGTCAGCTGGGCCATGGAGAGGTGCGTGTGTGTCTGTTGGTGACCTGCATCTGACAGTAATGTTTGAGTGTTTGCGTGTACATAGTCAAGCCAGGTGCTAGCCATACATGTGGTAATGTTGGACAGCTGTGGACCGTAAGTGGCAGAGTGGACAGTTCACCATCTCTGGCCATGAATATGGGAACTGACTGTGCCAGGTGTGGCACTAGCACCGCCATGCCCAGGGTCAGATGATGTGCTAGTTGCTGATAGTGACTGGTGTCTGCCAGCCCGTGTCACTCATGGGACTGCCCTGGACCATGTGCCCATGGCCTGCCACATTGTGGTGTGGGCAGCACACTCCCTTCTGTAGTGCTAGAGGTACTGCCACTACAGGAGTGTGAGTGTACAAAGTCACGTGGACTCTCAGCAGATGGTGTTGCTGACCTACATCCATGTGTCCAATGCCCTACTCCCACCAGATGTTCCAGCACAGACAATGTTTAGTCAAGGACTGACAATGTCTCACCCCACTGTCTGTCCACTACATGAGTGAACCAATCCATTAGATCACCAATGTGGTGGAGGAAGTCACGGATGTCAGACTGTGCTGCATCCATGATCTTGAGCATCCATCTGGTGTTACATTTGGAAACATGTCTGTGTCTCCATGATGGACCGAAACATGCATCAAGTGACCTGTGATGTGTCACCTGTGACAGGTGTCCTCCTTCGAGCACCCCTGTCAATCTGCCTGTGTGGGACCTTGTCAGCTCTCTGGCTATGGCTATTGTCTACACTTACTGATGCCATAGTTGCCACACTCTCCTGTTCAATGCTGCCACACTCTGACTGTCCGATATCTTGGCAGCAGGGGAATGGGTATGTGTGGGCATGCTGACTTTGTGCAGCGACAATGGGGGAAGAAGTGGGATGTCAACCCATGGGACAGATTCAGCCCCCAACAATCCCACCTTTGCCTCACTATGGCCACCATCATCATCAGAGTCCGATGAGACACTGACATCAGGTTGCGAGGGGGACAAACTCCAACCCCCACGGTCATCTGTGAGGAGGAAGTCAAAATAAGTACATTACTACCTGCACTATTATGTATGGTAATCTATACACACATACAGGTGAGGATTCATAACTGCATTGCAGATACCACATCTTATTTCTGATCCCATGCACAACACACAAACAGACTACAACATACACAGACAAGACAGGCATTTTGTAACATGCACTGTAGCTATGTCCAGTTAATGCTGCCAGTACTATATACCTGTGAGATAAGCAATATGTCAGTGTATGTGATAGACCTACATCTAAAACACGGTGCACTCACCTTGAGCATACTATGTCAGTTATAGTATCACTGCCTCAGGTATGTACCATCTCCATATTGTTTGTGAACAGGCATCTGTGAGTGATTGCCCCCTGTATAGCACACTGCATAGACTTTCTCAAAAATAAGTGCAAATGTGTTACTGCTCCAGCAAATACACAACTGTAATTACCTATTCAATGCACCTTAGTTAACACCTCTGAAATGGAACATGCAAGTATTGTACTCTGGCTAAGCATATCAGTTGTTTCTATGGCAAAATGGCAGCCCTTAACATTCTTAGGGTATATGTGATCCATAAAACAACAGTATCACACTTACTGTATACAGGACCTTGGACTCTGGCCACACCTGATATACGTATAGAAATGCGAGGGAGAAGTATTGTCAGCAATACCAAATGTGGCATGGTTACAGGATAATATGTGCTTATATCTACATGTACAGTAGGTAATGTGATACTACCTACATTGCTGACATTCTGAGTATGTGTGCAAAACTGTGCATTAAAACCAAACCCCCCTCCCAAATGCATATAGACCTGATATGTATGTACTGGTATGCAGAGGCCTCTACAATGACTGATACAGTATTACAGTGATGAAAACAGGAGGCTTACCTGGACGCTCCCCTGCTGTGGGTGCTGTGGCACCTACTTCCACAATGCATGAGGTGATTGCTGCTTGCAAGCTGGTGGATGATCCCAGGCTCAGTAGGAATTCCTCTGTGGATGAGAGTGGTTGTTCTACAGCAGGCCCTCCATCGGTGGCAGCACAGTGCCTGGCCACAGTGGCAGCCCTTTGCCATGCAACATTGACTATATCTGTTGCCCGGTGTCGGACTTGTTCGTAGGTTCTGTCCTGTAGCCCTATTTGGTTGACTGCTGTGATGAGGTCAGCCCACAGGGCTGCACATTGTTCATGATGCTGGCGATTCCTGGACAGCAGAACGTTATGATGCAGTCTGAGGCCATCCAAGATAACATTATTTTCAGCATTTGAAAACAGCGGGTACCTCCGGCGATATATCCTTTCTAAAACACAAGAAGAGGGGAACACATCACAGGACCAGATGCATTGCTATCCACTATGTACAGACCCTGCACATCCAAATTGGCCTGCACTATCCACTGCTACCTCCCACATCATACCCCGCAGTCTATCAACACACTATGTATGTGGCTATCAGCAACATTGTAGCAATACCGGTTATGTCCCTGTGTGCCATGACAGAGTGTGCTGTATGTCTCCACACCCATTAATGCCATCTACTGTGGTGTGTCCCTTATGGGTAACATCCCAGTACTATGTCATACAGCCACTGTTAGAAAAATAGGTGTGTGTTATTACAAGTATATGGGGACAGTGCAGCAACATCAGTGTGCCACAATGACAGACAGCAATGCAAATGTGCTATAGGGTATCTTCCATGTAGGCATCCTCCTTCTCCAGTACATAGATGTTGCCAAATGTGTATATGTGCCTGATATATGTGGTCCTTTTGCCACAAACATGTGGATGTCTGGCAAACGGTTGACCAGTAATTGATGGTTGTTCTCAGAATATAGAGAATCTGGCTGTCACATACTAGAACCCTCAGAAAACAGTAATGCTACACTAATATCTGTTACTCTATTCATACTCTGTCAGTGAGGGAGGGCCTGGGTCCCTCCACTAATAATGGCTATGACCTAAATTCCTGCTGTAGGGGGATGTCAGGTATGCTAGCCATAGCTCCCAAGCGATGAGATATGAATGTCAACAAAACAGTGACCTAGTCAGAGTACATCAGAGATAGTCAGGGACACCTTTACAATGCTTGAACTATTCCTGTGTGACATTCACAGACCGAGAGGAGCTGACAGCACATCATGTGATATGACAGCTGTGTCCACCCTTACTTACTGTCAATATGTCTAACACATAATCCAGCAGCATTCGTACAGGAGCCGACCATTATAGGAGGGACTGAGAGGGCCACAGCTGTAATTTAATTCACAGCAGCCACAGCTGAGAGGCATACCTGTAGCTGCTGGACAGCAGGTTATCACCAACATGTCATTCCCAGAGACATACTACAGGCCTACCATTGTAATCCTTATTCCCCATAACTGCATCCTCCCATCTGCATCCCATTATATGTGGATTCATATTACATACCTGGTGGAGTGACATAAACCTTTTGTGAACAAATCCTCAAGAAAAATGCTTCCTAAATCACAGTGGTAATGCAAGTTACAGACCTGTTTTCCATAGGCAGCTGCTTGCCTTTTGCAGGTAATGCTCATTAACAGGTAATTGCCTGTGCACCAATCCATGGCTCAGACTTGCTAATTGCATCCAGAGCAGCTGGGTTGCACTTTCAGTAGCCAATAACATGGCATGACTGTGCAATATTTAAGGCCTTCATATAGGCCTTGGTCCTTTTCTTAGTCTTTTGAGATGGAAATTACTGAGGTGTGAAGACTACATCATTGCAGAGGTAGGTACAAATACTGTCCACTGTTGAGATTTATGAGGTATGTTATGCATGCTATGTTTGACCATTGTCAAATGACATTGTGATTATCTGGCAGTTCAGTGTTATACATCGTGAGTTGAGGTAAGTAAGGGAGAAGAGACATGTGAGTGTCAGACATACCTGTCAGAATATGCATGCTGCTGCAGTAGCTGCTGGTCTATCAGCTCAGTATGTTTGTAGGGGAAGACTGTGAAACATGTCCCTGTCACTTGACCTTTGCCCCCCACCCCTTTATGTATAGGTGTTGTGTGGATCCCTTGTTCTAGGGGGGTTGTGAGGTATAGTAGCTCTGTGGCAGGTAGCTTAACATACAGCTGCATATGTTGCAGGCTGCAGCTGCTGCTTTTTGCCTAGGAATCAGTGGGGAGTGTGAACACTTTGGAGGACAGCAAGTTGTATGTGTCACTGAGGGAGCAGTGTCAGCTCTATCATTACAGCACAGCCAAAGTGAGGGTACCCATAACGGCCCAGTTGAGGCATGTGCTTAAGGTATATATGTTATGTAACAGTACCAATCAGAGAGTAGTAGGCGATATATAGGTAAGCTATACGAATATGTGCAGTATGTCCTTACCTACAGGCCTTTGACTTGCAAACATGGGTAACAGTTAATTGTGTAACAACAACCTGTTTTGGTTAAAATTGCATGGCTCAGTCATTATTTTCTGTATTCACAAGATTGTAATTGAAGTGCAACACACTGGATTCATATCCAGGACTGTGGGTGGCAAAATGAACTACATGCAATGCATTTAACAGACTGAGCTACAGAGTCAGTGCTGCAGGAGGTGTATTGCAAGGTATATGTGCATGCATACAGTCTGTGACACAGGATTTGCATTAGCATGTGTTTTCTGATGGGTATGACGTATGACACTGAAATGTCTATCATGATTTTCTAACCTCAATCTTTAATGACTTGCCAGTACTTCAGCAGACAGATATATTTTTGTGAAAACTGTGCCAAAACTAGGGGGCACAACTATAGACATTCTGCAACAGTCTGTACAGTTGACAGCTATACCTGCTATCCCAAGCCTCATGTCCATCCATTATTATTTATTTGGCTGTGTACTGGTTTAGTGTCTGCATCATAGTCGCAAGTACGCTCCCATTTTTCCCATTACATGTACTTACAGTGTGTCAGTAGCAATCAGTATATGTTGATGGAAACAGTTGTTTTAATTCAGAGCTGAGTGGCCTAGTGGGCTAACGTACTGTTCTGTAGTTGACAGGGGCTTGAATTTGAGATGTGACAGGGGAGATCATTTTGCAGATGTGTCTAACACTGTGAGAAACACATATGCTGATTAAGGCTGTTTTAAGCAGGTTTGTGCAAGTTTGCGTGATGCACCGCTTAGCTCCGTTTAAACCCGTGCTAAAAATAAAAAAAAAGAAAAGAAAAAAGGGGTGATAGGAAAATGGTGAAATGGGGTGAAGCAGGGGGAAAAAACATAATGAAAGGCAGGTAGGTTTGTGCAGGAAGGGTGTAGGAAAGGACTATAGATTTCCATTTCTTGTACAGCAACAGCTGTGCAGGTTTTACAGAATCTGGAATTTGGAGCCTTACACCACAGAGAGAGGGGTGAGGGCAACATAAATGTATTCATTAATTAATGTAATAATTACTTGTGTCCAGTGAACACGTGAAATAGAGAGCTATGTATAGGGCATTATTTATTTTTTTTGTGGGACAGGGGCCCTTTTTTTTTAAGGAGAGAGTGGAATGTTGGGGAAGGGATATAGGTACGTGTGGGGAGGTAATTTGGGTAGGAGAGGTTGCATTTGCAGACAGACAAGACACCATACAGGGATGGTGTGTGACACATGAAGGGGTAAACAACTTGGATGGGGGGGGGGGTGTTATGGAATCAAAGATGCATGTGCCTCCAGGCAGCAGCATGACTGAGATCCCCACCTGTGGGAGTCAACACTGTTCCTTCACTCCCCCGAAGGTGGCTGTCCTGGAGGATGGGTGCCAGGGCTCTCAGGCCCCACCAGGTTGTCCAGTCTGCCCTCAATCTGGCACAGGCGTTGCTCATAACTGTGATGCACAATCCTGCACACCATGGCCAGTAGTTGTTCCTGGGTGACAACCCGCCCTCCGCTCCCACTCCTGGGGGGGGATGAGCCCTGTCCCCTGAGGCAGTTCCACCTGCAGGTGGTGCAGGGCCAGTGGAGGGGGCACCACCGGCTTGGGTCCCAGACAAGTTGGTGCCCAGTGCCATGGCCGGCTGAGGTAGGGTATGCAGATCACAGGGAACTTGCCTACCCAGACATGCTGTGGGTATAGAGGTAGACCAATAAACATTGGTGTGTTATGAACAAAACCATTGTTAGTAATAACAGCATGCCAGAACATTGGAAATAACCCCATTACAGTTATGTGCATATGATGTGAAACACATCAGTAAATAGCAGAACAGTCAGTATATTAATGCCATGCCAGTAACAGTTACGGCATAAGGCCAACAGAATAGGTAATTCAACAAGATATTTTAATATGCAACCATAGTAATACATAACAGTAATAAAACACATGCCCAACATAACGTTTATGGAACAACATATGTTAATAGTAATTAATTAATTAATGATGTTATGGATTGTTCAATTGGATAATTGTTAACTATATATATATATATATATATATATATATATATATATATATATATATATATATATATATTGTAGTGCTTTCTGATTGTTTTTTGGTCTGAAGAAGCACAACTATATGTGTGAAAGAGCTTACCTTTTAGCGATTAAAACATTTTTATTTAATACTGGCGGCCGTGTACCTGTGCTTTTTTGTGTTACTGACATTGTGTTTTGGCTTTTTAAGCACAGTTTATTTCTTGGAGAGTATTTTTGCTGTATATATGTTAATAGTAAACCATAACCAATATATAACAATAATAAATATATGAAGATAAGGGGTGGGAAGAGAGAAATATAGTCTATTAATACCATCAAGGTCTATATAGCTAACAACAGTAATGTTAGCTACTCTACAGGTCTTTCCATTCTTTATGTGTAAATGTGCCCTATAGCTGTTGTAGCACATACATACCTCTCAAGCTATCTGCATGGAGTACTATGTGCCAAGCAGTAATGCCTGCAGGTACACAGCTACAAAGAAGATTTGCACATTGAGTGGACCTATATAACTACCAAGGAGTACTGTGGGCTAATGTACTATTACTTTGATATTGACATATAATCATGTCGATGATACATGTGTGACAGAGGGATTACGCAACAGTAATTACATTCAGTGACAACATGACACTTGAGAGACATGCATGTGTACAGTACAGAGAGTACACAACTATCATGCCATGCTTGGCAGGCATGGGGATTGTACCTAATAGCACTGACTGCAGGGGACATATGCATCACATGCAGTAACTGACTGCATCAACCTTTACAAGAGACTCTAGGAATGCAGCCATACCTTGATTACACATTTTATTTTGTTTCTCTTATTATAGTTTATTATTATTGAACCAGTTTCATTTATTGTTCAGGTAAGTAGAACATTCAAGAGAATGATTTTAACAGTCTGTGACATCTGAAGAAACAATTAGTTACACATACTATAAGCTAGCTCACCCTTTTACCTGTGTCCCTGTGGAGAGAATGATATCTGTTATGACACATTTTAATGCTTTCATTTTATTATACTTTGTTATTATTGCACCTATTTCATGTCTTGTTTGGTTAAGGAGCACATTCATGAGAATGATTTTAACAATCTGTGACATCTGAACAAACAACTCTTTACGCATACTATGGGCTACCTCACCCTTTTACCAGTAGTCCCTGTGGACAGAATATCTGTCATAATAACATATGTAATGCAGTAATAGGTATTAGTACACAGAACTGGATTTGAACACTGGTCTGTGTCTAGCAAAATGTACTTCATACCCAGCATTTAAAAAGTGAGTTGCTGAGTCACTGCTGATATTTAACTGACTGATTTTGTCCTAGAGGTAACATGGAAACAAATATGACCTGCTACTAATAGCGCAGTGTTATAATACAGTGCAGTGACAGTTGGACACAGCTGCATGACATGCAATCAAGGCAGAGAGACTAGATAACCTATACATTACTAAATAAAGTGTAGGTGTACACAATATATTCTTACTGGGTTAAAATATCAGCTCTCATTCCAGAAGTATTGCACAACAGCTCATTACAGATGCCTTCATGCATTTAGTAGAATACTTTGGTGTTTTTATTAACCAACAGTTAATGCAATGCAGGTACTGCAATACAGCTGTAATTCCACAGTTATTGTGATATAAACTTTATTTCATTTACTTAATCAAGGTTACTGCTTTACTCTTTATTTGACAGTTGGCAGTTATTGCAGTCCAGGTCTATGACCACATTCATTACAATACAATCAAAACTGTTTATATACGTACTGGCTGTTAATGCTTTGCTCTTTCTTGCTTATATGACTATAGATTGGAAGATACATCAGTACTCACTACACTCCAGGTGCAACCTGGCCAGATGCCCTGCATGTGCCTCAATGTTGCGAGCTCTCATCTCTACAGCTGTTGGAAGAGAAGCACACCATTATACATACCAGATTAGCAGACATTCAAGGTTAAATACTGGTGAAACACAGGTAAACATACTTACACACTGGTGGAACATTGCCCACCCAGACTTCTTGGACCCAAGTGGCCAAGAGTGCCCCCTTCCTTCTTTTCAAGTCATGGTGGTGGTGGTGGTGGTGGTGATGATGACACTGCTCACCTGTGCGGGGAATACCAGTTGCACTGGTGAGGTCCCTTGCCACCCGGTCCCAGGCCTCCGCCTTGTACTCCAAGCCCCGGTGACCACCCTGCATGATCTGGTCTTCATGGTTTTTGACTAGGTGTCCGACCATGTCCCTGGACTCCTCAATGCTCCACTGCTGCACCCGAAAGTGTGTACCCTCTTCAACACCTGCCATAGTATCCTCATAGGTTGAACTTCAATGGATTCTGCAGTACTCCCAACTTCAATGGATTCTGCAGTACTCCCACCTATTGCACTTAATATATCTTGTTTTCCTGCACTTTAACACCATTGGGCAATTCTTAAAAATGCAGTGTGTCGCTTAGCACTGTGCAAACCCGCTGAGCTCAATGGAACAGTGCTTAAACTGGCAATGCTTAGCAGTGCTTGGCACCGCTTAGCAGCGTACAAATCAGCTAAGTTGCACTGCACAGTGCCAAGCAGTGCTAAAACGGATCTTGTTTAAGTGGTGCTTGGCATGGCTTAACAGGGCTTAGCGAGGTTTAGCTGAGCACAACACATCAGGATTTAAAAATATTTGGCATAATTTGTATTTGGAAAATAAATGCTTAATAACCCCTGTGTGTAGTCAAACCCTGCACCAACTGCACATAAGGCTGTCACTCTAACCATTTGGCTATGTGAATGAGTAGAATGCTGCTATACTTTTACATATAGCTCTCCACTGAGTTTAAGCACAAACCCACTTAGCTATGCTTAAACTTGACCTTTGCATTCATAATTAAATGTATCCAGTTTCTATTTTTAGATGTTTGGCACATGTCAATTGCTGCATGCCGTGCCGCGCAAACATAAAAAAAAAGAAAAAAATATTTAATACATAAGCATAGATTGATATCCAGCATTTAGACAGTGCAGGGGATGTGTTACTCATCTCCGGGCATAGTAACACATTCCCTACACTGATTCAATAACCGTGTTACACGGTTCTCCCTCAGTAACGAGCCTTCATTAATATGCATAGCGCCCTACAGAGGGGGTACTGCGTACATGGCCATGGTACCTTCCGTGTAGGCTGTACACTATGCCTACATGGATTTTATTAAATCTGGGGGTATGTCTATCCCCTTACCTAACCCTAACCCTAAAATACACACACTTACACACAAACATACATATCTTTCACCTATCCTGGATCCTAATCCTAACTCAGAAACACAAGCAGAAACACTCTCACCCCCTTCAACCCCAATCACCTGTATCAATAAAACATACCATTGACATTTACACCCCTCGACTATCCATACTTCTGACATTGCACAACCTCCCCTGCACTTATCGACAAAATGTACATTTAACAAAACACTGAGGAACCATATGTGTGTGTATTTGTATATATGTATATGTGTGTGTGTGTGTGTGTGTGTGTGTGTGTGTGTGTGTGTGTATATATATATATATATATATATATATATATGTGTGTGTGTGTGTGTGTACACACACCACACACATACACACACACACACACACACACACACACACACACACACACACACACACACACACACACACACACACACACCCACACACACAATAATACTCTATTTTGTTATGTTAAAAAAGATGAAACAAAAGAAATGAGCATTGCTAGCTAAACCTACTCTACTGTTTTTTTTCTCAGGGTAAATGAAAAATATAATTTAGATGAGGCTAACATAAGTTTTTCTGCTATTTTTTCAGAGGTCCTCCTGACTTATCCTATTACTCCCCAACCTTCCTCATCCCAACTAATTGATTCATCCCTCCTTCTGATGGATGGATATAGGGTCCTAATGGATTCAGCAGCCCTCCACTGGAAAGTGCAGCAGTCTCATCCACAAGTAGGGTGAGAATCCTACAACCCATTCTTCCCTGCCTGGGCTGCTGACAGAGCTCTCCACATCAGAGCTTATGCTTGGCCCGTTCCCAACAAGGACAAAAGCTCTGTGTCTCATTCATTCCCTGAGATGACACACCAGCCCTATTCATCCTTTGGATGAGATGTTAAACTGCAGTCTCATCTACCTGGTAGCTCAGGTGGATATAAAAGGTCCTATGGCACTATTCAGAAAGAGAAAGGGGATAGTAGCAGAAATTATTTGTCAGTTATTGGGAAAGATAGAAATTTCTTCAGAAGGGATAGGTCGTGATTGGGATAAAATGAAAACGGATTTGAAAAATAGGGTATAAAAAAGAGAAGGAGATACAGTTAATTAGTAATAGGAATTATTTACAGGAGCTGACAAAGGTTAAAGTATTATAGAATAAGGGGAATCTCACAGAACAAGAAGAGGAGTAACTGTAGAATGCTAAAGAGAAAATGGGAGTATTTGGACAATATGCATGAGCTTAGAAAGATTGCTGTTAAACAACTATTATTGGATTACGACTCCAGTGCACTTGAACTTTGTAGCTCAGTGACTTAGGCAACAGAAAGGGTTGTCACCGAACTTAGAGAGTCTATGGCAAGAAAGATATCTAGAAATCCTATAGAGGCATTAAAGATATTTTGGACATTTTATGGACATTTGTATACAGTAGATTAATGTCAAAGCCAAGAAACAGCATAAATGGAAATATTTATGGAAGACTTAATTATGCCAAGGTTAAGGGAAGATGAGGCTCAACAACTAATAGTTAAGCTAAGAGGAGTTGAGATAAAAATAGTGATGTATAATCAATCTGCAGGAAAGTCACCATGAACAGATGGTACTCCTGTGTAAGTTTGAAAGTTAGGAGGGGAAAAAGTAATAAAGATCTGGAAGATTTTGTTTAGTAGCATTTTAAAAGGAGGGGAAGCACCAGCATCTTAGAAGAAAGATGTGGTGGCTAAAGAACCAGCTTCATACAGACCCATTTCAATTTTAAACCACAATTATAATGTTTATAGTAGCTGAAAATGGCAAAGGTGTTGCCAAAATTGATAGATATGGATCAATTGTGGTTTTGTGGAGGGAAGGTAAGCATATGACAACATTAATAGAACAACAATGAGCCAGAGGGAAACAGAATATAAGAAAATACCACTGTCATTAGTGGTCTTAATACAAAGAAAGCATTCAGCAGAGTAACCTGGGATTTTATGAATAGGACAATGGAAGCATTTACATTCTCTGATACAATAATACGTTTATTTGGGAGAACATGTAAAGGATTCAAGGCAATAACTGAAGTAGAAGGGTTTCTCCAATCAGTTGTGTTTGAACAGAGGAACCAGGTGGGGATTTCCTCTTTCCTCTTTGATATTTGTTTCATATTTAGAGCTATAGGCAAAGAAAATAAGGGATTCAGAAATTCAAGGATATAACTGGTAGGGTAATCAAGAAAAGCTGGCTTTATTCCCGGATGATATTATTTTGTACTTGATAAATCCAGAAAAGGACATTTCAGTGTTGTGGTACATTCTGAGGCAGTTTTAAGTCTTTTTAGGATATAAAATTAATGAAGATAAAACAAAGGTCAAAGCTGTAAATTACATACCTATACACAAATTGGTTTAGCAATACCCTTATTTATGGGGACACAATAAGATGAAATTTAAGAGTATGTATTAAAAAGGCTTCTGTTATGGCAACTAAAGATATGTGGGAATAGACTAATCTATTTATTTATTTGACATTTGTTTACCAGGAAAATCTGATTGGGTGGGTGCCCATTTTCAGCAGATGCTCAGGGGGAAAAGCTCCAAAGACAATTAGCATATTACATTAGCTTATTACAGAGCAACAGTGAATATTTTTATGTAAAAGAAAGATATACAATAATGGATAGCACATCATTTTTACATATATTAGATGAAACATACTTGCACATTAATTACAGATATGATATAAGATATAACTAAGGAGACTATATACAAGACAAGTGGTCTGTACAGTTATGTGATTCAGATCAGTATGATTCTGCTTGATAAATAATTCTAATCCATTCTAATGTTTCTAATTCTAATAATATTAATTAACATATAATACAAAAAATGAGACTGGAAGCTCTTGTTGGAAAATTGCAGAACCAGGAAAACATCAATTTGGGACAATGGCAAACAAAAATTTGTGAGTGGGGTGTACAATATGTGCCTAGCCAAAGCATTTGTGGTGGTACCTTTACTTATATGATATGTATGTTTGTATATGGGTTGGTGCACTGTCCTTTCTGTCTTTCCTATATAAAAGGATTGGCATTGTTGGCATATAGCAGCATAAACAATGCCCTTTGACTCACAACTGAATTTACCTAATATGTTGTATTCAACATCTCTAATGGTTATTTTAGTGCCCACATGAATATGCTGACACTGATGGCAGTGACCACATTTGTACATACCCATGTTCTTTTTTGTAATTCTACGTGGAAGTTTTAAGATGTCCTTTAACTTTTGGCCACACCGATAAATAATGTGTGGCAATTTTTCAAACTTTTTGTTGATGTGTGTGTCTTCTGCCAGCAGTGCCCAATTCTTATAAATAATATTATTTATGCTTTGGCTAGGCACATATTGCAACATCCCACTCACAAATTTTTGTTTGCCATTGTGCACCAGGAACTATATAACAAAAGAGGAGGGCCATGGGCATTAAGGTTAGAAGAAAAGGAATTGTTGTGGCAAATTAGAACCTTTGCACACACACACACCCTGGCCTTAATGAATATGCTTCCATTAAATGCATTTTGAAACGTAAACAGTTAGATAGGTAGAGTGTGTGTGTGTGTGTGGGGGGGGGGGGGGAGGGGTTAACACACAATATAGCCCTAAGTATTTCATTGATTCAATTATACCATAAATATTTATATATATATATATATATATATATATATATATATATATATATATATTTCTATTTAATACATTTGTATATTATATTAATTCAAGCCAGTAATTTAGTGTCTAGTTATTTAGCAATAAAATCATGAATTATACATGGAAATACAAAGTAAATAGTTTTCCATAGGAGGAAAGGAATTGAGTTGTTTAATTATTTAATTGGCCTTTTTATATAATTGTTTTATTGTTTTATTTATTAATTGTATAAGTATATAAGTCATTGATTGCTTGTGTAACTTTGTCTGAGGAAGTTTGGATACTAGTCCTTACGAAAGCACTTACGGAATAAAGTTTTGGAAAAGGAGAACATCTGCAAATTTCACTGCCTTTTTGTCTTTACGAGTACTAGTTGGTTGTGTCGTTTTTACGTTTCTAGTGTACGGTGTATCTTATACATTTTTAAGCACTCTTTTATCCATGAATGTGGGCTACTATCAGATGCTTTTTTTGTAGTCAATCCATGCCATACTTAGCTTCTTGCATTTTTTACAGTTCTCCACCATGACTTTATATAACACCAAGTGATCCTTTGTTCCATATGATTTTCATTTATTGCCCTTTTGTTCTACTGCCATGGTTGAATTTTCTTCTAAATTACTATAAACTCTGTCGGCATCAGTTCCCGTGTACAGTTTATACGTCATTGGAAGACAAGTTATTGGTCTATAACTTTTAGGGTAGTTTCCAGGTTCACACTTAAGTAGGAACGCTGTTTTTCCTGGTGTCTGTTCATGGTGGGCATATAAATGGTTCTTACTCATGGCTAAATCTTCATGCAAAGATGTTAATACTTTTAACCAAAAGTTTGGTACTGCATCTGGGCCTAGGGTTTTCCAATTAGAGGCTTTTCTTAACTTTGTTTCAATCTCTCTGGCTGTTACTTCATCCCATTTCATATCCTGTACCTTTAAACTTCTTTCTTTTACCTCTTCTATCCATTTAGCATCTTTGTTATGCTCCACAGGATCTTCATAGATATGTCTCCAAAATGTATCTATTTCTTCTTTTTTTGGCAGTCTTTCAATTCCGTTTACCTTCCCCTGAATTCTGCAAGCCTTGCACAGCATGCAGGATTAGTGCAGGAGCTCTAGCAGGCAATATGTCTGCCATGCGATCCAGGAATAGCCTGCAGGGGCGTGCACGAGCGCTCCTGCACTAGTCCTGCATGGACTCAACCCCTGTATACAAATTACCCCATTTGCAGGAGAAATCCATGCAAATGAGGTGAATTTGCAATCCAGGAAGCTGGAAACCGGCCGTGCAGGACTAGTGTAATCTGCAGAAATGTACTCGGTTAGTAACAGAGTACATTTCTGCAAATTCCAAAACGGAGCCGTGACAGCTCCAAATAAAGGGTGCATATCATTCAGGAAGCATGCCAATGGCCAAGTATAAGGCCATTGGCATTGAAAACAGCTTAAAAAATAAAAATATCAACTTTTATTTTTTTTAGCCGATCTCAGCTGTTTAAGCGTAGGGCAGCGGCGCACAAAAGGGATCGGGGGGGAAATAAGAAAAGAAACCTAAAATAAGCATTCTAACTAAAATCTCTATTCTCCATTAAAGTCAATGGCAGGCAGAAGTCAACATAGCCAGTGAGTATTGGTTGCTAAGGAGGGAGGCTCAGTGTGCGACATGTAACTATGCATTAGCAGGCAATCCTATGTAAATGAGGGGAATGATAGTGAATCCCAGATTTCCCCAGCATGCTAGTCAGCTCCCAACAGTGTAAGAGCAGGAATAGCTTGGTGCAAGCCTAGGAGTATGCTCACATCATAGGGGTGTGTGTCAGGCATACTGTAAGCGGATTGGAGCCCTGTGGCTCAGGTTTGCTCCTAGCTAAGCACAGCTAGACAAGGGGGTGTGTCTGAGTCTGCCTAGCACTCTTTACATTGCCTAAGCGGGTGTGCATGCCACGCACCGGGTATGAAAGAAAAAAAGGTAAACCAAGAAATAGCAGCTCTGTGCACATTTGAGCACTGTGTTTGTGCAACTTGCCCCTGGGCTTAAACAGGAAGGCAATGGGAAGGGAAAATAGTAGTAGGAAGGCAATCAAGGAGAACTAGCATAGCTGGCAGGTGAAATGAATCAGAATCAGCCAATTACACAAGCAGCAGACCACCCCAGCCCAGAACACTGCTATAAACTATGCAAACACCTTCCACTCTGGTTTTTCCCATACTCTATACCACCGGTGTATACAAGTGGGGAAGTTTTAACAGACAAAACAACAAAATGATAGGGGCTGCAATAGCTATCATACAACAACTTGTGGAAGAGGCTGAGAGTGGTGAGGATGTGAATGCTGTCGACCAACCCACAGTGAGGTGATGGAGAAGAGTGTACAGACCCAGGGTAACCTACCAGGGGCTATATGAGCTGGAGATAATGGAGCGCTATAGGGTAGACAGGGACCTCCTACAGCAAATTGTTGAGCTGTGCCGGCCATGCTTGACACACAGAACTAACAGAGGGGAACCCACCCTAGTGGATAACAAGGTATGTGTAGGCCTAAGAATACTAGCTATAGGTACCTTCCAAAGGCCAACTGGGGATATGATGGAGATCTCAAAGGCATCAGCATCCAGGGTACTCCACCAGTTCCTGGATGCCATGTCAGCACATGGCGGTGAGCACGTATATTTCCCCAACACCCATGAGGCGTTGGCCAGCAATATGCAACTGTTCCACCAAATAGCAGAATACCCTGAGGTAGTGGGTGCTACAGACTGCACGCATATATGCATCAAAGCACCACCCGGTGAGCGGGGTAGGGTCTACATCCACAGCAAGGGCTTCCCCTCCATCAACTGCCAGGTCATGTGCGATGCCCAGGGCATAGTAATGAATGTGTGTGCCGGCTGCCCTGGAAGCTATCATGATTCCCACATCTGGCATCTGACACAGCTGTACCAGAGATTTGCCATTGAGGACATCCCTCATGGTCACCTAGTGGGGGATGATGGATACGTACTGGAGCCATGGCTGATGACACCCATCAGAAACACACACACCCAAACAAGAACTCCATAATGAGGTATACACACAGACATGGATTATAACAGAGCATGTGTTTGGGATGCTCAAGTCATGGTTCCAGTGTCTGGACACATCCGGTGGAGCCTTGCAGGACTCACCAGCTACATGTACCCAAATTGTCATTGTATGTGCCATGCTACACAATATGATCCTGCGGAAACAGCTGCAGCAGGAACAGCATGGGGCAGGGCCACACAGCCCCCCCCCCCATCATTGTCAAGGCCTGCACAGGCACAGAGTGACTCAGAGGAGGAACAACCTGAGCCTGCCCCAGTAGGCAGAAGGTGGCGTGCCCAGTATGTCCTGGCCTTGGCAAAGAGGCATCGCATAGCACATACACTGACACAGGAGGGACCCAGGGAATAACATCTCTCTCTGGTTCTCACATACAGTAAAAGGGATGCCAAACATGACACTACCTGTGCTCAACCATGTGTAGGGAGTGTACTATGTACATCTGACATAGGCAGCCCTGCAGCACCACCCTCAATACTGGGACACCCACAAGGTAAGTGACTCACACATGCCAGTCGGGGGTTCCCATGCCCAACAACAGTCACAGCCAGCAGGACAGGTGTAGACAAACACAAATAAAGGCTGTGCTATGGCCCCTGAATGATGCCTATGGGTACCCCCCCCCCCCCGACCTACACAAACAGACTACAGCAGGTCAGGCAGTGGGATCTTAGTTCTGAAGGGTAGGAAGTCAGAAACTAATATGTAGGTCAATCAAAGCTAAGACCTGTAGTACACTGATATGCCTCTAATCAGCATGATAGGTTCGAATAGAGAATGAAATGGAGTACCTGACATACCAGTACAGTCATAGCAAATGTGTACAAGTGTCAGGTGTGCCCCCCATCCTACGCAGAAATGTAATAACAGTCAGGTGTGCCCCCCCCAATCCTGTGTAGAAATGTAGTAACAGTCAGGTGTGCCCCCCCAATCCTGTGTAGAAATGTAGTAACAGTCAGCTGTGCCCCTCAATCCTGTGTAGAAAAGTAGAAATAGTCAGGTGTACCCCCCAATTCTGTGTAGGAATGTAGAAACAGTCAGGTGTTCACCCCCTAACCCTACGTATGTATGTAGTAATGGTCTGGTGTGCCCCCCCCCAATCCAATGTACACACACCATAACAGTCAGGTGTGCCCCCCACAACCTATGTAGAAATGTAGGAACATGTATGTGAAGGTATAATACCAGTGGAGCACAGATGCACAGAGGTGGCCAAGGTAGCAGGATAGGATGTAGCATCTGCACAATATGCAGGTATGTGTGTGTTAGGTTGGTGTGTGTTTCATATTGTGTGAGAGTGGTTGGTATGTATGCATGTTGAGGTAAGACCTGGTAGCCATTGCCCACTACCGCTGATGACAGGGACAAGTCCTCACAACTGCAGTGCCAAACACAATACCCACCAGTATAACACAGGCTAGCAGTAAGCCATTGCAAATGTATGGTGGTAATATGTGTCACCATCTGAAAGATTGACATGGCATGGCTGTTGGGCTAGATATACATGCAGTACAAAGGGGAAAGTACCCCAGACATACAGTATATATTGTGTCACTGTGAAATGGACACACCCTTTGACAGGTATGCATCACATTATCTGGTCCTGTAGTAGGGGATACTGATGTTGTCTGCCCAAACACTTGCAGATCACAAAGGAGGTAGGACTGATGTATTGGGAAACAGCTGATGCACCTGCACATGCAAGCATGACTAGAATGTCCAATGCATATCTGTGTGTCAGATGCAAGTAGTGTCTATTGCACACATGCACCCAGCTCATGCGAACACCACCCACAGGTACCTCTCTAGTTGTACCCCTGCTGTGGGGAATGGGTACAATATGACCCCAGCTGTATATGGCAATAGTGAAAGAATGCAGCATGCAGTGCAGGTGTCCCATGCAGGTGTGTCACCAGCTGTAGGTAGCACCCTGCCAGCATCCACACCACTGATCAAGGCTGATAGAAGGTAGTCTCATGAACACCTAGCACACCTACCCTATCACCCCAGGGGAATATACTGTATGATGGTCTGAGACTGTAGGACAGACAGAATGCAACATTCTGTCACATCTGGCCCACATCAACAGCTAATGGCCCACAGGCCTCTGCCAAGGACCTGTGTCTCAAATGTACTGCCAATGCATGTTATGTCATGGACACAAAATTAACAAGACAACACACTCCACATACGCCATATGCAAGGCCATGTGGACAGACCACAGTAACATGTCCACACATGTCCCACTGCATGAACTATCAACCAACATTGACACACAGCCATGATGGGGTGATAACCATAGGGGAAAGTATCAGAGAATGTATGCATAATGTAAGGAAGAGGAGAGAATAACTGAAGGGGGGTGGGACCATAGGCAACATGGAATGTGCAAGGTCCAACACAAAGCTGTGTGCACACATGATCCCTGGCTGTAAACACATAAATGGGTGCCTACATACATGCCCATATACCACAACAGGGTTAATGTCCTGACTCAAGGCTCCTGTCTCTGGGTAACCTGTGCAAATCTGTACAGCTGTGAGGTATTACCATAGCAATATAAGGCTATACTGTCATGTTGATGGATGTACATGTAAGGGATCCCCTGCCAGCACTGTACCCAGGTGCTGAACTGGATACACAGACCCAGCAGCAAGTGTCTACAGCACCCTCTCCAGGATGGCATAACCTACCATGAATATGTAGGCATCTGCACACAATACCGCACACAGCTGCAGTCACCCTTGTCCCCCAAGACATCACTGTGAGCAGGAATGTCTACCTGACAGTACATGAGGACAGAACACATTACAGTGTATAACAGTACACATGTCTGAATATCTCTGCTAACAGCAGTACCATGTAGCTGAAATAGCACAGACACAATCACCTACAGTACACACTATCCCCTGCATACTTTGTCCCCATATTGCCAAATTATTGACGGATACCCTGCAGAAATAGTTTGCTACCTCTAGGTGTACAACACAAAGGTCTGCACTGGAGTACAAACTACCTGGAATTGATCCACATATGCAATACAGAAGGGCATATTGGGCATGCTCACACACTTAGAGAAATGAAGGCAATGCCAGACAACAACATACTGAAAGGTCATACTGGGCATGCTCACACACTTACACACATGAAGCCCATGTCTGCAAACAACAGTGAACCAGACATATCTGGCAGTTGCAGATGTTAGCGCAGACACTCCTTAGTATGCACCACTCATGCTTTGCACACATAGTGGATAGGAATACAGACATATATCCAAGGACAACTCACTATAATAAGCCAAAAGTAGATGTACATAGATGTGTGGAAGAGAGTGACTGTGACAAGGAGCCATACAGGCCTGTCTCACCCAGCACACAGCCAAATGGCTACAACCACATGAAGTTCAGATGTCACTCACTGTAGATACTAGCCAATGGTATCTGTCAGCAGTACCGACTATGTGGTGCAAGTGCTAGCTGTGCAACCTGACTGTACAAGGAAGTAGTCATCTAGCAGCTGTATAAACTTACCTGTGGAAAATAGCCCTGCGTGTCCCCGCATGTGCTGTGTCAGCCCATAGCTGAATGGGTTATGGCCCATGCATACACACTGGCCTCCCCATAGCCCTAGTATGACAAGCCTGCTGAGATCATCCACTGTGAAATACAGCTTTGGGAAGGTTGTAGCCCAGTAATCTATGTGCCACATCCTATAACTGTGTACTGCTGTAGTGTGATAAAATAGTTAGGTAGGAGTTCTAATTCTAGACTTGACAACTCTGTGTGTGTGTGTGTGTGTGTGTGTGTGTGTGTGTGTGTGTGTGTGTGTGTGTGTGTGTGTGTGTGTGTGTGTGTGTGTGTGTGTGTGTGTGTGTCTGTCTGTATAGAGATCAATGCTTTTTAGGCTAGTCACACTCCCTACATTTCAAATACCCTACTTTGGCAAGGCTGCTGATGTCATCCACCTTGAAATACACCTTTGGGAAGGTTGTAGCCCAGTAATCTCTGTGGCGCATCCTATAACTGTGTACTGGTGTAGTGTGATAAAATAGGTAGGAGTTCTAATCCCAGGCTTGGCAACTGTGTGTCTGTCTCTCTGTGTAGAGAGCAATGCTTTTTAGGCTAGTCACATTCACTACACTTCAAATGCCCTACTTTGGCAATCCTGCTGATGTCATTCACTGTGAAATACACCTTCGGGGAAGGAGCACTCCAGTTATCCCTGTGGTGCGTCCTATAACTGCTTCATGCTGTAGTGTGATACAGAGCTCTAGTAGGGGTTCTATCCCCACACATGGCAGTTGTGGATGTTTTGTGCGTGTTTCTATGTCCGTGTAAGGAGCAAAGCATTTTACGCTAGTCACACTCACTACACTTCAAATGCCCTACTTTGGCAATCCTGCTGATGTCATTCACTGTGAAATACACCTTTGGGGAAGGAGTACTTCAGTAATCTCCATGGCACATCCTATAATTAAGTAGTGCTGTAGTGTAATAAATTAGTTAGGTAGGAGTTCTAATCCCAGACATGACAGGTGTGTGTGTGTGTGTGTTTGTGTTTGTAATTCGTATCCTGTGTGGAGGTGGGTGTGAGTGTATAACAACTGGAGTCAATGGGGAGTGCGTTTTGCAAATTTCTTATATGGTGGCCCTAGTATATATCACAATGTCCACCGTACAGGGATAACAGATGTGACATAGCCAAGAGGCTGGGGTCCATACCCCTACATTTGACATCAAGGCCAGACAAACAAAGTGAGCGACCCTTGTATTACCCAGATAACACTCTCAACCCATGTCTCATATACATACACACACACACACACACACACACACACACACACACACACACACACACACAGACACACACACACACTTGCCTAGGCAACAGCTGCTATGTTGGTAGTACACTGCATATTGCCCACTGATAGTAACCATGGTGTAATTGCAGTGGGCTACAATGGGCATGGCACCCCGACCATCAGTCCAATAGGCATGTACATGCTGACAGTGCACCTTCCCCATGTTTCCCACTGGACACCTGCAACACCTGCAGTGCCTTCAAATGTGACCCACAAAGGACATACCATGCCTGAAAACACGCCCTGTATGGACAGATGCCACTGACACCAGGGAATACCAGTATCATGCTATCAATGTAGGTGCTGGGTCAACCTGCCATCCATTAACAGTTCCCGCCACATGAGGCCAGGGCTGGCACATCTGATGATAATTTGTGTACACAACATGGGACAGACACCCCAGGTGCAGTTCCGCATGTCACTGTACATGCATGTGGGAGGTGTGCACATCCCAGACACCATCCATGTCATATACTAAGGAACACATACATGGCAAGCAATGCACAGAATTGGCCATATGCAATAGCCACCCAGGTGACTAGATGGTGAATACAATACCCACCTGTGTGGTCAGATCCAAACACTGCACCCCTGAGACACAATGAAGACCATTGTAATGTGGCCTGATGCCAAGGTATACCCATCACCTAGCCTTGTATAGCCATCTGGCACAGTCGACCACAACACACCCGTGCAGCAATGCACCCATGCATGTCAGTACTGGCACCCTGTGTCTGTGTGAGTGTTGTATGATGCGTAAGACCACATTCACACTCACTACAACCCCCACTGGCATACTGAAGCACGCTGTCTGATGTCAGACACCTTAATATACCCTTTGCCCATATAACCTCTATATGACCCCTGTGGTGCATGGGATACCTGCACTGTAATGTTTTGTGGCAATCTCACTAGTGATGATTTGTATTCCTGGCCCTGCCAAGTGTGTCAATGTATGTGCATCCCTGTGAGAACATGGCTGTGTTGACGCTGGCACCTGTTCATGCGGACAGGCACATGTACTACACCTACCATATAACTACCATATCCCTGTTGCAAATGTCACTCACTATCACATATACATTTTGAGGGCTCCTCAACATGTAACCTATATGGTACATCCAATAACTGCATAGACATGTAATAGCACTACATAGTCATCAGGGGTTTGATACCCTGTACTGGTAGGTGTGTGACACAAACATGCTTATGTTTTACTCTCCCACCCCTCCCTGACTATTCTTTGCCTCTGTCTGCCTCTCCCACTCCCTCTCTGGTGGATGTTTAGACTTATACCTGCTGTGTTTAGGCAGCAGCATGTGTATTTTGAGTGTTGCTCATGATCAGCTGATGACCTCTGCATGAATTACAGCCCTCCTCTAGCTGATTGCATGTGGAACAGCTGTGGCAACATTCCCATAGCCAATTGCATAGAAACATACTCTAATATCTAGGAACATCATGTTGGTATTGGGCCTTTACATTCACTGTGAGCAGGAACTCGATCTGTTGTTTGGCAAACGCATATCAGATGGATTGGGGATCTACCTCTAACAACATACACTGTGGAAATGGCAACACACAGGAGGGTGATGTGCCTGACCTGACTACAGACTGTAAGTGCTGCTATACTGCATTTGGAGTACTGTTGGTTTAACAGGGTGTGTGTGTGTGGGTATGACTGCCCTACATGTTTTAATAGCTGCAATGTCAGTGCTATGTTTATGAGGAAAGACCCATCTGTAGGGTCTTCTGCAGACTGGGCAGTGTCTGGGGCCTTTTGTTTCATGTGTTACCCACAGAGCACCTGTCTGTGAACTGCAGAAGGTAGTGTGAGGATTGCAGTCTGTAGATGGTGACAGCCGTGAGAGTTACTGACTTCATATCCCTCATAGGACATATGTTGCAACAAACCCTGTTACAATACTAAATGTATGAGGGTATCACAGCAACATGTCAATACTGGCCCTGTATATGTGCCTCCAGCCACAACTCTGTCAACCTTTGTATATATGTCATGCAGTAAAAGGAGCATATGTGCTGTACATCATAATTAGTGTCATCATATCTGATAGCAAGCCAGTGAGATTTCAGACTGCTACACATTATGTGTAGTAGGGGTTACAATTTATGACATAACGTGGACATTCTGTGGTTGTGTGTACAGTATTGAGGTCTGTGTACTCATGGTGATTGTCGACACTGTGTGTACTGTTCATATGTACTTTGGCCTGTGTAGAGACTGTGGTAGATGTCATTGTTCATGGTCCTGTTCTATCTAATGTTACATGCTGCTCCACTGTATGTTACCTTATCGGCTTACACGTTTGTAGGGCCATACACACACATGTCCCATATACACAGACAGGCTTCGGACAACACTGTGGAGTGGCCCAGTATATGTAGGGTTAGTGTGTGAGTGGCACATATGAGGATGGTGTTGCACAGATAGTCCATTTACTGTAATATTACACTAGCTTCCCATATGTTGCTGTGGCTGAATTCACATTGGTTGTGGTTATGCACTTTCACACAAGTGTATCATACTCTGTGCTGTGACATGCCTGTAGAGCCTGCTATACATGCTGGTACATGTGCATTCCCCCATAGGAACTGGAGGCCAGTGTTGAGCCAGTCTGCCTGTAGCCTGCACAGTGCATTGTTACATGCCTAGCAGCTTAGTGTACTTACCCAGCGAGATGTCATGTCCAGATACTTGCCAGATGTACTGCTGCCAGGACACCATAACAGTCATGTATGTCAGACAGAGCAGTGGAATGCTGTACAGATGTATGTCAATATCTAGTGGCTATGTGGCCATGGCACCTCCATACCAGAGGTCATCATGTGTCAGGACAGACAGGCGTGTGTGAATGCATAACCTATGGGAGCAAATGTGTACATGTTATACCCATCTACAAGGCTGTTAACATCCACATTGTCAGGCTTGATCCACATGTCTTGCACTAAGGGGTTCTGTGTATACCTCTGGACTGTCCAGAATGTGTCAGACTGTCCAGATATATTGGCCAATATCTCTGCTGTAGACCACAGGAGCATTACGTGCTAGCACTGGTACTGTCCTATAATGTCCTTAGGATGTCTGTCAGTAGCCAATGGCGCACATGATAAAAGCAGATGTGACTACCCACACACACCATGTCTATGCTGCCTTAAGGTATCTAGATGTACATTACCATACAATCCACCTTGGGTAAATGCAGGCCTACTGCCTCCTGCCATACAGACTGTTCTGTCTGTCAGTATGCTTGTGATGGTGCCAGTTATGCCTTGTTATGTAACAGTTACATCCCATTGTGTCATCTGAGTTCTTTACCCCCTAGGGACTGTCTACAGACTGTAGATAGAGGCTGCTGAACTATACATCTGCATTACTTACTGTTGATTGTTTGGTATCCTGTGGCCCAGTCTGTCTTTACTATTGTACTACTTGAAGGCCTCAGCCTGGATAGCAACATTTGTAAACCTTTCCGGACTACTGTATTAGTATAATTGTTTCACAGTTGCTTTACTCTGTTTATATGGATGTCAGTGTCTAAACAGCTATGTGACATGGCATATACAACTTTAATAGTACACAAATAAAGCTTTCTCATTTATGCAAACCTGTGTGTGGTGTTATATCCTTTGACCTCTCTGTGGGTATATATTGCAGGCAACGATTGTCATTTGTATGGGTGGCCCATACAATGTCCAGTTGTTAAGGTGGTAACTGTAGGCATAGTGGCTGTTCCATATTGTGTGCACCTTCTACATATGTATTTTACTATACATATCTCTGCGTGTGTATGTGTAGTTACATATATATATATATATATATATATATATATATACATATATATGTATATCTGTATCTGCATATATATGTCTGTGTATATGTATCCTAGGGATGTTGATAGCTTCCACATTGTACATTCTCTATGGGAGTCAGACTGTACTGCATGATATGTTACTGATACCAGCCTGGCATCATACAGGTGGGATGGAGTACTGTAAACATCTTGAGCCCATGTCATGTCAGGGCCAGGTTATGGGATCTGTAACAGTTGGTAGTGTATTGCAGGGCAGATGTGTTTGGCTGTGGGGGTATACCTATTTGTGCATGACATATATTGATTAGGGCCTCTCAACCCCATTAACGGTGCATGTGGACATATATGTTTTTGTTATATTCCCATTGTTATCTACAGATGTATGTCCATATATACCTATAGAGATTATATATATCTGCTTACATATATATAACTTGCTGTATATAGATATATATATATATATATATATATATATATATATATATATAGACATATAGAGGTAGACATATATATATATAGATGTTTGGATTTGTATGTATATATGTTTATCTCTCTCTCTCTCTATATATATATATATACATATATATATATATATATATATATATATATATATATATATATATATATATATATATATATATATATATATATATACATATATATATATATATATATATATATATATATATATATATATATATATATATATATATATATATATATATACATATATATATATATATATATATATATATACATATATATATATATATCTACATATATAGATATGTTTTATCTGTTTAGATATTAATATATATATATATATACACACACACATACATCTACATGTTGGAATATATTCCCTGTACTGTTGAATGACTAGGCTGGATGATATGTTTGTATAAACATCAGAGTTATGTGGTAAATCACTTTGTCTATGGTGTGCAGGGTCCTGGGTTCAAGCCTTGCAGAGGCTGTTTATTTTGTTGCTGGGCAGAACAAGGGCAGCTGAATACAGACTGATTAAGGCACTTTTGAGCAGATTTAAATGGGTTTGCATGGAGGTAAGCACTGCTAACATCTGGTTACTGTTTCTTATACTCAGCTTCTAAATTGCTTAACCTGTGTAGGCATTGCTTAACCCTGCGCAAACAGGCTTAAACCCGCTTACTGCTGCTTAAAAGTGCTTACTCCCACTTACCCCCATGCTAATTTCTTTAAAAGAAAAGAAAAAGGGTTGATAGGAAAGTGGTGAAAAAGGGGCACAAAGAGGGAAAGACAGTAGGAAAAATAGCTAGGGATGTACAGGAAGGGTGTGGGGAAGGTCCATAGCTACCCATTTCTTCTACAGCAACAACTGTGCATATACACTGAATTTGGAGGTAGATTTGGACACTCAAACCGCTGGGAGAGGGGTGAGGACAACAATAATAAGTTGTGATGCCAATTAGATTGATTACATGTGTCCAGTGGACATGTGTGGAATGGACAGCTATGTATGGGGCAAGATTTTTTTTGGGAACAGATTGCCCTTTTTTTCTTTTATTTTTCAGGTGAGAGTGAAATGTTGGAGCGGGATAGTATGTCTATTTGGGGAGGTAGGTTGGGTAGGTTAGCAGACAAGACAAACAAGATGCGGTATGTGACACATGTGGGGGGTAAACACCTTGGTGGGGAGGGGTGTTGGGAAATCGGAAGCCCATGAGTCCCCTTATTGGAAACAGTGTGACTGAGGTCCCCACCCATGGGCAGTCACTACTGCACCTTCACAGCCCCAAAGGTGGCTGTGCTGAGGGCCGAGTCACAGAGCCAGAATGACCCTCTAGTCACGATGCATGGCCATCAAGCTGGCGTAGCAGATCACCAAGCTGCTGGTTGAGCTCGCTACACACCATGACCTGGACCTGGCAACAGTGACAGGTTCCTGTCCATGCCCGCTCCTGGGGGGGCGAGCCCCATCCCCTGAGGCAGTTCCACCTGAAGGTGGTGCAGGACCAATGGACAGGGAGGTCCCGGGTTGGGCCCCAGGCATGCTGGTGCCCGGTACCATGGCCAGCTAAGGTGGGACAGGTGGATCTGCTGGGACTGGCCTTCCCAAACGTGCTATAGTGTTTAGAGTTTATCATCATATGTGGGTTAGTAATAGTCAACACATTCCAGGGTTAGGTATAACTGCATGCATAGATATTCCCATTAACCCAGACACCAGGTATGGAACAGTTACATAACAAACAGAACGCATGCATATATGGGACCACAGTGGTATTAAGAACAGCATGCAGGTGCATTGATGGCACCATGCCACCAATGTTGGAATAATTCAATATAGCACATGCATGGGAACAATTAAAATATTTAGCAAACAATAGGGCATTATCAGAACATTGGAGTCATTACATACTGGTTGGGGTGGGTATGTTGTTTATTGTTGGAGATATGGTGGAGGGGGGAGAGAAAGATGTCAATTAACAACTAGTATATTCCTGTAGTCCACATTAATTTCCTAGTCAGTGCTGTTATCTGTACCTTACATGTCTTACTACACTACCCTATAGCCTTAGTTTTAACAGTGATATGGCTGTCATCATCATTATACATGAACTGGTTTTACCTGCAGTATACACCTCTTACATGGTATACCCGTGGAAGGAATGTATGTTAACACTAACTAACTGTTTCTACACATACTCCCAGATTCCGGGTTGATGTTGTGCACATAGCTATCCAACACTTTCTGCACAGACTCTGGCCATGTGTTGACCACATGCAGGTGTACCAGGACATATCTAGAATATTGCCCTCTTCAACCTTTAGTGACTTGACACACACATATACCTGCTTTCCTACACAGTTATATTATGTAGCACAGTGTGGGTGACAGTGATCAGTGATACTTTATTATTCAGAGAAACTGCAACACTCACAATTCCCTACAATACCAGAGTAAACAGTACCAGTCCAGGGTATAATGTTTTTTTTATTTCGCAGCACAGTGTTCGTATCCAACATACCTGTGGGAACAATGTTTGTTAGCACTACCTGAATGTTGCCACACAAAGTTCCAGATTACACAGTTGTATTGTGCACATACATCTCACTCTGTTACTGTACACACTCTAGTCACAGCTTGTTAACATGGGGCTGTAGATAGGACATACTTGGCTTAATACTCTCCTAACAGTTTTGGGAGTTGCTACAGTGACATATTTGTTCACATAGATGTTGGCAATCACTTTTATTCCCTGTTTGCTGGCTAAACATCTGGGGTCATCCCACAGACTTACCAGGGGGACATTCAGCAGATATGGGCCCATATACTGGACATTCTGGTCTCATCTTTACAGTTGTGGGGTATGATTCTGTATGCAGCCTACTTCCACTACCAGGATTCAGACCATGGCTGTATCTGCTACAGCTTAAACACTGTCTATCAGAGTTGTGTGTGATATATAGATATTGCTGTATATCTCCTGTCTGCTTTCTGTCTTATAATTCTCCTGTGCTTTTGCATTCTGACCTTGTGTTACAACACTTATACAGATGTCCTAGATAGTTATATTTTGTAGGACAGTGTGGGCGACAGTAGTGAGTAATACCTAATTATTCAGAGCAACTGCATCACTCACAATGCCATACAATACCAATGTAAACAGTACCAGTACAAGGTATCATTCTTGTATTTCTGAGCACAGTGTTGGTATCTGACAGACCTGTGGGAGAAATGTTTGTTAGCACTACCTAACTGTTGCCACACACAGTACCAGATTCCACGTTACTATTATGCACATACATCTCACTCTGTTACTGTACACACACTGGCCACTGCTTGACAAGATGGGGGTGTAAATGGGACATACCTGGCTTCTTAGTCTCATAAGGCTTTGGGAAGTTGCTAGTGTGCCAGCTTTGTTCTCATAGATGTGTGTCAATCAGTTGTATTTCCTGTTTGCTGTCTATATGTCTGGGATCATCCCACTGATTTCCCAGGGGGACAGGTTGACAGGCAACAGATATGGGCCACTTTAATGGACATTCTGGACATATTTGTACAGTTGTGGGGTATGATTCTGTATGCAGACTACTACCACTGGCCGGATTCGAACCATGGCTGTGTGTGCTAAAAAAACAATAATTCACATCTCAGTTGCATGTGCGATTCAGGTTTTGTTGTCCGTAGAGTCCCTGTTTTCTGTCTATGTGTCTCTCAGTTGTACTAAATGGCTTCTGGGGATTACACCAGTCATATACAGGCATTCCTACACATTCTATTTATGGTGCACGGTGTGGGTAATGCTTAATACAACAGTACTATTACATGATTGCAAGTTTACATTACCATACGATACCAGAGTATACACATACAGTCCAGCAGTTACTTTTATTGTCAGGCTATTACACATTTATTTACATACAAGCTATATGAGACTCTTCCTGCCATATTCTCCGGTGTATGCAGTACTTGCCTTAAACAATACAGGTTTTATACAGGCAATTAATTTACTATTTCAATATTTCCTACGACAGTAAATGCGAGAGTATTACTGACCTGCCTCGCATTGCAACCTCTCCAGGCGATGTTCATTGGCCTCCTGGTTCACGGCCCGCTCACTTGCAGCTGTGGAGGACATAAGAGGAATATTTACCATATCTATCCATGATATACATGAGCTGGCAATTAATACACACATAGTGGGGTGATACTTACAGCTGGTACAGCCCCTGCCATCCTAGCCTCTTTGATCCATTGCTCCGAGAGGTCCCCCTTATGCCGCTTCAGGTCAGTATAGTGATGCCTGACCTGCTCACCAGTTCGGGGTATGCCAGTGGCATTGGTGAGGTCACGGGCGAGACGGTCCTAGGCTTCTGCCTTATATTGGGAACCCTGGAACTGGCCTTGCAGCAGTCTCTGATCATGGTCTTTGACAAGGAGTCCTGCCATGATTCTGGATTCCTGGATGCACACCCTCTCCCCCTTCCTGACATAGTGCCTGCAAGGGAAGCTACAACCAGTTATGAGATGTATTCCCACCTCTTGGGTTTAAGTAGGGCTGATTTCCCGCACTTTTTTGTGATTGGCCAGTTTTAAAAATGCTAAGCTGTGGACAAACCTGCTTACCTAAGTTTGGCATTGTTTAAAGGGATATAAGACTGGGCACATTGAGTTAGCTGGCCTACACATTGCTTACACCTCCTAAGCTGGCCGATGCAATGCTTAGCATTGCTTACATTTGACTTTGCATTATATTTCCTTTTTGGCATTGATTTATTATTCATTACATCTTATATGTATGCCTGGCATCCATGATTCATGTGTATGTACACTGTATGGGATCCTTGTGTTTCATTGGGGACTTCAACACTCTTTTACAATTACACCTGACTTCTGGGCTTACTGCTGTACTCCAGTTCACATATTTATGTTATGTAGTGGGTTATGGAACATATGTCTGTATACTGATTCCTTTCACAGATTCAGTTTGAATTTACTATAGTGAAGACCTGTTTGTTGATACCTCATTCTTCTGTACTGCTATGATGGCTTGGTGGTTAACTACTGTGACTATAGCATATAGGGTCCTGGGTTCAAGACCTGCAAGGCTGTTTATTTTGTTGATGGGCAGAACAAGGGCCATTGGCTACAGAGTGATTAAGGCACTTTTGAGCATTTGTAAGTGGGTTTGCGTGAGGGTAAGCAATGCTAACCTCCGGTAAATGATGCTTACAGAGAGTTAGCTTCAGAATTGCTTAACCTGTGTGCGTATTGCTTACCCCCCGGCAAACAGGCTTAAACTCACATACTAGTGCTTAAATATGTTTACTACTGCTTATTGGTGCTTAAACATCATCAGAAAGTGCCCCACAACAGGGCAACAAAGATGGCAGAAGTTGCTCTGGAAAGGAAATAAGCTGAAGTTGCCACAGATTTTGTAGAGTGAGCACTGATGGTTCTAGGTAAGGGTAATCCTTTTTCTTTGTATACATATGTAATGCAAGTAGACAACCATCTTGATAGGGTGACTTTAGAAACTCCGTGGTCCTGTCTATTTGCTGGGGACACAAAAAGTTGATCAGACTTTCTAAATGCTTTCATACTGTGGAGGTAAAAAAGGAGTTGCCTATGAACATCCAACCAATGAAGCATGTATTCTCCCTTGCTGGAAAATTTTGGGAAGAAAACTGGAAGACTGATGTCCTGGTTTATTAAGTGGTCTCAGTAGCTACCTTTGGTAAAAAGGAAGGAGTGGTTTAGAGGGAAACTGTTTTTATGGAAAGTGATGCACCAAGGTTTACAAGACAGTGCTCAGAGTTCTGATACCCTCCTATTGGAAGTAACTGCCACCAAGAATAACATTTTCCATGCTAAGAACTGGAGATCCACCTTGGCTGCATGTTTGAATGGTGGTTTTGTCAGGGCTTGAAGTAAAATAGTAATGTTCCAATAAAGGGTAGAATCTCTAAGAAGAAGTCTAAGAAGAAAAGTCCCCCTCAATAAAGCTTTAGATAACCTGAGAGAGGCAACTGAGGACTGATTCTTTCTAATGTGAAAACTGGAAATAGCTGACAAGTAGATTTTGACAGCAGAGTAACTGGCATCATTCTGAAAAATACCGGCTAGAAAGTTTAAGACCACTGGAAGGACCATCAAGAAAGGGTCTAAAATTCCTTTGAGTAGCCCAAACAGAGAACCTTGAACATTTTTTTATTTGCTTTTGTAAATCTTTCTACTAGACTGCTTCTGGGATGAAATGAGAATGTGGATCACTTGGGAGGAAAGCCAGTACTGACTAGGCATCATGGAAGTGAAAAAAACAAACAAAGAAGCAGGTAATCTGAAGGTCTAAATGTCCAAGAGAGTCAGGCTGAATGGGACAGAAATGAGATCTAGGCTGGGATCCCATACCCATGGAGGGTATTTCAAATGAGGTCACAAGTACGGGAACTGTACTTGTTGAGGCCAAAAGGGGGCAATGAGGATCACCATGACCTTCCTCTCTAATGCTTTCTGAAGAAAGTTTTGTATGAGTTGGAGGAAAGATGTAAGGGAGACTCGGGGGCCAAGTGTGGATCTCAGTGTGCCTGGGTGACTCCCACTCTAGGGGGATCAGGGCAAAGAACCTGCTGCATTTCGTGTGGTGTGAATAAGCAAAATGACCACAGCATGGTTGGCCCCAGTGGTGGAAAATCTGTTCCGCCTCCTTTTGGTTGAGAGACCACTCATGAGGCAGGAGGTTAGATCTGCTCAAGCTGTCCTACAGAACATTAGGCTTCCTGGAATGTGCATTGCTAGAAGAAAGCAACTGGAAGATATTCATTGCAAATCCCTCATGGCTTCTCAGCATAATGGGTAAGAACAGTTTCCCCCTTGCTTGTTGATGTACCATATTATGACATTGTTGGTTTGGGTAGATATCAGTCCCTTAGGGAGGGAGTCCTGGAAGGGCTGCAAAACTAGGGGAGCTGCCTTCATCTCTAGAATGTTGATATAGAGAATTGCCTTGGAAGGGGACTGCCTTAGACTGTCTTTACCCTGTAGTGACCCTCACTCCAACTGGGAAGTGTCCACAGTCACAGTGGCTATAGGTTGGGGAAAGACAAACAGGTGGTCTTGCATAACCATAGGACATTCAAGCCACCAGAGAATGTGAGCCCTGAAAATGTTGGCCAGATTTACTTGGAAAAACACTGGTTGACACCTGATGGACCACTGCACTGCTAGGGTCCACTGGAGTATTCTCATGTGCTATCTGGCAAGAGGGACCAAAGTGATGGATGCAGCCATCAAACCCAGCAAATCAAGAACCATTCTCATCTTTGGTTTTTGGAATGAAAGAATGACTTAGGCATGATTGTGAAGAGTGGATAACCTGCTCTCTGGGAAGTTTTAGTACAAAGTTGGAGCAAGGAATCTATTGCTTTGATAAGTAGATTCCTGGTAGGGCAGAAATGAGCCAGTCATCCAGATATGGGGACACCTGTAACCCTTGCAGTGTGAGGTACTCTGCTACTACTGCCCTGCATTTGGTGAAAACCCAAGGGGCTGTGGTAAGGCTAAAGGGCAGGCCTCAACATAGGGAGTGGCTGGCTCCCAGCAAGAAATTTAGAAACCATCTGGATAACCTGTCCATCTTGATGTGGTAGTACACATCTTGTAGGTCTATGGAGCACATTCAATCATTCATTCATTCTCAGTAGTGGGAGAATGGACTGAATCATGACCATCCAACCATCCATAACTTTGTTTGACATATTTGTTGAAGTGACTGAGGTCCAAAATTGGCCTGAGGTCCCAGTCTTTCTTGCCACTGAAAAGAATCTCAATTAAGTTTCAGATCCTAGCCCTGTCTAGGGGGACCCTCTTGGATGACTCGCTTATTTAGCAACATTTGGATTTTTTCAAGTGCTGCTGGTCTTTGAGAGGGTGACACACTTGGTAACTTTTTTTTTTTTTTGAATTGGAGGTGACACAAAAAGGGAATTCAACAGCCTCTGGTTATTATCATCTGCACCCTTGTTGCTCGTAATAGACAACCAGGCTTTGGAGTGCAGGGATAAGCACCCCTGGCTGCCTCTGGAGAACATCTGTCAGGCAATCCTTCTGAAGGCCTCTCAGTGAAAGGACATCTGAAACTTTGGTTTTGTGCCCAACCTATGCCATGTGGGTGACATCCATTACTAGAACTATCCCCCCGCCTCGGGGGGAGTCTGTCTCCAGTAATGTCAGGAGAGAACCCTTGGGATTTCCAGCACCACCATTTCTTTCCTCCTTTCTGGTTCCTAGATAAAGACCTCTAAGTTTAGAGGATAGCATTCACATCTTGTTCACTTCTGGTCACTGTTTATTTCACTTTAGGCCCAGAAACTGTTGAGCCATCAAATGGGGCATTAATAAAGGACATCCATAAGTTATCCACAAAGTCACGAAAAAGCATCCAGGCATGTCTCCTTATGGTAATGCCTGGACCTGCAGCTCTCAAAGCCCCTTCAATAGCATCGGAATCAGATGCATAGGCTGTAGGGGGGACTAAGTGGGCATCCAAGATTTTCTTTGCTTCTGCAGATATAGACCCAGAGATGGACTTGGGGATTTCTCTGGTCAAATCCCTCTGAAATCTTGTGTGCCAAGTAATTCAGCACCCTCAAAGTGAAGTTAGCTGAAGCACAAGTCTGCTTCCCAAATCTGTCCAGTGCCCTCAGTTCTCTGTTAGGGGGATGGACTGAAGAGCTTTCATCTGTGAGCTCTTTTTTGGTGTCCACAGCCACTACAATGGAATCCATGGCCAGACACTTGCTCAAATGTTGGAGATCTTTTGGAGAGACTAAGTACTTGTCTGGTTTATGTGGAACTGGTTTTGGTTCATCCATGTCCATCTCCTTCCAAGTCCATTTAGAGACGAGATCCATCTTATCAATGGGGGAAGCACCAGAGATGTAGATGAGCCAGACCCAAACGCCTTAAGGAACACAGACTCTTCATGGGAGGGCAGCATTGGTGAACCACTCACCTTTCTGTCTCAGGAGTTTGAGAATCTCCCCAAATGAGACATCCTCAGGGGGGAGTTAGGGGACCCCTCCCTGTCATTTAGATCAGTGTCCTCAGTAAGACACTCCTGCTGTGGAGCCATGTGACTCTTTTCACACATATGCTTTCAGGGTCTATATCATATGAGCAAATCGCACAAATTGCGAATGCTCAAAATATCGAACATACCAGACTTCGAATTCCCCCCCACTAAATATATATTCCAACTCCGAGATCGCACTACAGTGAGGAAAGGGCAAATATCCCATTCTTCACTGTACCGCGATCTCAGAAAAAGCACTTTGAGGTCCGGTACGTTCGATATTATGAGCGTTCGCAATTTGTGCGATTCGCTCATATGATATAGACCCTGCTTTCATGGTGCCTCTCTGGTGGAATGTACTGCAACGGACTTGAAAGAGATTTGTGAGTCCTCTATATGGACTGTTTTGAGACTTGGCAGGCCTAGCTGCCCCAATTTTACCAGATGAGAAGGACCAGGATCCAGGGGTATACTTTGGGGACATGTGGAGCTGAGTTAGAAGGAGATGTCCACTCATCCATTTTGGAGAGTGCTCTGTTGACAGCCTTGAATGCTGATGCAGAAGGAGATCTTGAGATTTGTCTGGTGGGAGTTGAAGCCATTTCTCCAGGCAAACCACAGAACTCCACTTGGCTTGGATCCCAGGCCAATGCCAATACTAAGCTGTTCGGTGCTAAGGCTCCAAGAGGAAGGCCCATATGTCACCTGGTGGATAGCCACTCACAGACAGGACCTAGGAAGTGAGAGTTGGAGAGTCCACCTCTACAAAGAGGCCAGTCACAAGTGCAGTCCCTCAGGGATCAGTCCTGGGACCGCTACTTTTTGGCGTTTACTTCTCAGAAGTCAAGGCCAATGTCAGTGGTCTCTGGCTGACTAAATTTCCAGATGATTGCAAATTAGGAGCTATCATTGAATCTCACACTGACACAAATGTTCTCCAGGAGGGGATGACAAAGACAAACAACTGGTGGCAGAAACATAGACTAAAACTAAATGCCAAGAAATGCATAATAGTATCATTTTGGGAAGTCATCCATCCCTGGTAACTATCATATTGACAGCACACTTAGAGCTGACCCAGTAGTCAGGGACTTAGGGACACACACTGATGGTAATCTAGCCTTTGATCATCACATATCTACAGTGGTGAGGAAATCATTCTATGTTGCACAACTTATAAACAAAGGTATGGCATCTAAGTCCAAGAAAGTCATTATTCCACACTATGTGCCATTCATCAGCCTATGGTATGTACCTAATCAATCATATCCAACAACTGGAATGTCCCACATAGGTTCCTCACTAAAAGAGTACAGGGGATAAGTGATATGTCCTATGCAGACCATCTCAAGGCCCTGTCTATGTATTCTGTCTCCTATAGGCTTTTGAGGGGAGATCTAATACAGGGCATTGTCAGACCCCACTCTGATGGACCTCCTGCATATCCACAAAACAACAACAGAATTACCCATTCTAAAGACATAAAACTTGCCTGTGATATAAATAGGACCTGCTGGAGATATAGTTATGTATCCCAGAGACTACCCCATTTATAGAACAGGCCATGTGAAGCAGAGTTCCCCCCTAACGCAATTCAAGTGCAACTTGGACAATTGGATGGGAAACTGGAAATTCATTCCTGGTTTGATACCTATGTTTCTAATGGACAGAGGTAACCTGTAAATTATTCATCTTCCAGGCCCATGCTTACATTTATCAAGGGTATCAGAACTTGTCAGAGATTTGGGATGCATGGTTAGGCTTAAAAAGACCTTTGTGGTCATTAGCCTATTAAACACCTATGAACCCATCTCTGAAACCCTTGGAGTAAAACCTGTTCCCCCTGATCTGGTGCCTACATTTTGGCTCCAGGATCCTTCTGGATTTAATGATATTGGAGACGTTCGTGTCAGAGATTGTGCCAGAGTAGAAGATGGACAAATCTTCAGATCTGGTGTGGACAAACTCTCAGAAATGTTCAGAGCTGTAACTCCCTAATCTAACAAGCAGATTGGGGTAGGAGCTACTACAGAATGAGTGGGAGAGACATAGCTCCCAGATCCATTGGTGGTCAGAGCCAAAAGGACCTCTAACTCAGTCTGGGTCCTTAGGAATTTCCTCACCATGCAGTCCACATCTGCTTCAGAGAAATTCCTGGTTGTCCATACTGACCACAGGGAAAAAGCAGTGGAAGGAAGTCTCGATGACCAGTGGCTAGTCCTTTCCTATAGAAAGGGTAATTATGGGCAGAGGACAGACTGGCTCCAAGGAAAAATGTGGGTCTGGGAGAGGGGGAGTTTTCGATCTGATCAGGACTAGCTCAGAGAAAAGCATCAGATGCAAAGAATTAGAGAATACAGACCCCAGAGCTGAAGAAGAAAGAGCAGATGAAGACCAGTCAGGAAAGTGCTTTATTGGCTCTTTAGTCTTAGCCTTACATCCTGTGAGTTTTATCCCTGTTAGATTTGTCCAAAGACTTTTTTGAAGAAGGGGAAGCTCCAGAATCAACATGTTGAGATTTGGACAATTCTCTCACAGGGACAGGAGAAGTCCCTTATGAATAAGCTTATGCTTTCTCTTGACCATATAGCATGCTACTCATCCAAGTGTGCGGCCCTGAGGCATCTATGTTGGGTATTTTTTTGGCCACAGGTCACCCATTGTTTTACAATCCTAAAGATTTTTCAGCCATAATCAAGAGTCACACTGAAAAGGACAGCAATAAATGTTAATAAAAAGTAACCCTAAGTTATTAAAATAGAATAGGATATAAAAGTACTTTTTTTAGATAGCAAAGATGGAGCCGAGGCATGACAAAATAAAAAGGGTAAACAATTACCTAGATAATATTACTATGAAAGGGGAGGTAGGGTATAATGATTGCAAAGATGTTAAATCACAGAAAGATATGTAAGTAGAATACAGAAAAGGAAGCAACAATGAAAAAAGTTTCTTTCTACTTTATGTCTGACCAAGAAGATCTGCACGTCTTACAGGAGCGGCAAATGAGATCTGAGGTCTGAGGTAATGTTGGGCTTTGCAGGGTGCTAATTCTTGAGAGGTCGAAGTTGGATCCTAGGTTGGATCTGAAGACCCATTCATTGAAGAACAAACAGAAAAGACAACATACAAACATTTTTGTGAACACTCTTGGTGCAGTGGATAGTCCAAAGGGTAAAGCAGATAACTGATAATGTCATCCCGAGACACAAAATCTTAAATGTCTGAAGTCTGGATGAATAGGGGTGTGACGATCAGCATCTTTTAAATCGAGTTATCAGTGGTAACTTAAATGAGGAAGAGGTAACAGGTTGTGAAGTGACATCATTTTGAACATGGGTACTATATCACAACTGGGATTAGGAAAGAAATATCCAGAACTATTCACCAAGCATTTTCTTTCTTTGGCACTAAAACATCCTTGAATAAAAAAAACAAAAAAAAAAAAAACACACAGACATGTTAGTCGACTGGAGCCACCACACTATAACTTCCAAATAATTGCAAACCACAAAATACACACAACGGATTCAAATTCCAATATAGTGACCAGAAAATTCATAAACTTAGCTTTTCTTTGCAAAACAATTCTTTATTGACCATAGACGGTTTAGTGCTTTCATCCAACACTGGACTTCCTCAGAACCATCCAACAGTAAGAAACAAGCTATTTAAGCATTTTAAACACCATACAAAAATACCTGATTGGCTAGATAATTAGTTAGAAATTTAAAGTACTATGAACCATAACATTTTTAGAACCACAGATAATAAAAACATATAAAAAGCTCCTAATACAAATACATAAATAAAAACATAAACACATTACTTGACTTCCTATAACTAGTTGTAAAAATTAATATCCTACAGTTGAGTAGCCCAAAGTTTCAACACTGGTAGCATAAAATCACATTCATTCAAACCCTTTCTCCAAACAGCATTTAATTTTAACTGCCAGTGTAATTCTCTCTTTTCCACTCGTGTCTCCCAATCACCACCTCTCATAATATCCTGGGGGACAACTTCTAAAACTCCAAAGTGGAAATTAGTAAATGCATTACATGACCGGGCGTGCCTGCATAGGGCACTATTAATATTCTTCCTAGACATGGTGTAAATGTGTTCATATATCCTTTTTCTAAATTGGCACAGGTTTGACATATTGTAACATATATCACCCTCTTTGTAGAACAATTACCCTGAACTAATCTAATGGTCTCCTCAGGTTCTCCAATAACCACCGTAGCTTTTTCCAAGATAAAAGGACACTGATGGCACATCCCACATTTCCTAGTTCCTTTCAAGTTTGCCACAATGGAATTGGTTACAGTAACTGATCCTTCAAAAATGTTCTTAAAATTGTGACCCATTTTATATACAAAATGGGGTACAGGACCCAGTTTACTGTATAAATGTTCATCCCCCTTAAAAATATTCTAATTTTGGTTAAAAATGTTCTTTACTACTTTCACTTGGTGGTTAAAAGTTACCACCATGGCATGTGTGTAATTAATACTAGGGGAACTAATTTTAGCCCTGTGATCCACAAAACCCTGTACATTATCCAATGGTGCATTATCTTGCATTAACAATGGTGTAAATCTGGTACCACAAAGGCTCGTTACTTCATTAATTATCTTAGTTAGAAAATTATTTGGGTAACCCTTTCCAAAAAATATAATATAAGGGTTTCAACTTGTCTTTAAATACTATATTATCGGAGCACATTTGTGCCGCCCTTACCAACTGCCCCTTAAAAATGTTGCTTTTAACGTGATATCGATGGCAGTTGTGATAATCCAGAAAGCTGTCCGAAAAAGTAGGTTTTCTATATACTTTCGAACATAACTTACCTCCCCCTTCAACTTTAAAAATAGTCACATCCAGTTAATTGATAGAATGGATGTTGTGTTGACCTGTAAATGATAAAAAATAAGTCATTGCATTAAGGTAAGATAGAAAGCTGTTATAAACACCCACATCCTGATCCTTCCAAAAAATACATCATCTAAAAAATGGAAATAGCAGTACCATTCTAAGGCAAAATGACTTCATAATAAGACCTGTCTTTCCATGGCATACAGAACTAGATTTGCATAAATGGAGGCACAGCTTGCCCCCATAGCAACTCCCGTAATTTGCCTGTAGTATTCACCTTCAAACATAAAGTTATAGTCCAATACTATTTCCATAATTTCAACCACAAAATTTAATGTTACATTGTCAAGAGAAGTAAGTTCTCTAATAGCTTCTGAAAACAGTTCCATCCCAAGGTAATGGGGAATCAAAGTAAACAAGTCTAACAATATCAATAGTAGAAAAGCTGCCTCCTAACTTTGACACAAAAGGTCTGATTTTAAGTAAAAAAATCCCACTAATCCCGCAATATAAGGACAACAGTATTAGTAGTGTCCAACATCCTGTAAATATAGACAGCCAAAGAGTAAGTTTTAGAATTGTTGGCTGACATGATTAATCTATAAGGTGGGCATATAATGTCCTTATGAACTTTAGGGATCCCAAATACACCAGAATCCGAGGGAATTTGGTAGTTAAAAAATTATAGGTATCTGAATCAATACTACCCTGCATAAGCGCATCTTCCAAGAAAAAATCTATTTTCTTGTAGGCTATAAATATTTAATTCCTAGAGACAGTACTATATTTCTCAGTATCCTGAAAAAGGTTGTAAATAGAGCTAGCATAGTCTTCTTTCTCAACTAGGACTATTCCCCCGCCTTTGTCGAGTTTCATTATCCTTATAAAATGATTATTTTTTATTTGTCCTACTATATCCCTTTTTCTTTTGAAAGATTCAGATAACGGGGTCCCTGAGTACGTTTTAAACTATACAATGTTTTCGTACACACTTTTTCAAAAACTGCAATGGTGGGATTTAATGGTGGATTATAAGTACTTTTTTTTTTCAACATACCATTGTTACCATTATTAATTAATCGACCTCCATCATTAACATATCTTTCAGAAAGTGGTGTGGTCTCAAAGTGAATCATAAAATTAACTTACGAGTGTACAATTTCAATTCTATTAATGAATCCACTGTTAAACCTGGGGGTGGGGACAAACTTAAAACCTTTTTTGAAGAGGGAGAAGTGTGTCAGTGTAATATTTAATCCCAAATAATTAAAAATATTGAATCCTTTATGTGTTGACATGACACAACCATATCTCTATGTGATGTCTGAATCAATATTTACCTCATTAGGACTATTGATTTATATATCTAGTTCCTCCAATGTCTCCTCGTTCCCCCTTTTTCCCCTTGTTGCCTCCTCCCCCATCCCCTGTAACTGTGTATCTGGGACTCTAAAAAAAAAACATTTCCACCCCTTTGGTTAGCCAATCTCAGATCTCTTAAAGGGCAGATATTCTTGTTCATATGTCTGCTTGTTTAAAGTAAAAAAAGAAGCTATCTACTCACCATAATGTTCCATCTGAGTAGTTGTACTTCATTTGTCTTCAACCTGTGGGCATTCAGATCCAAATTGGATCCAAGACGGATGCATCACTAGCATCAGTAGCGAGCTCCAAGCTCCTCCCCTTACACATAATGCTACTCTGTCTCCTTCCTTCCCTCAGATCGAGTTTGCTCTTCAGGAAAACTCAAGCCCAACCCAATCAGACCTTACCAATAATGGCTCCCAAAACTAAGCCAAGCCCCTGGGCTTTCGGATATTGGCAAAGGCTCTTGCTACCCCCATAGTGCCTTTTTTAGGCAAGGCTCAAAAGACAAACCCACCTCCATAGGTATCACAAGGGATAAGAAACTAAGAGTAATGCTACTCAACGCCAGAAGTCTAAACCTCAAGATGCATGCACTCGAAACTCTCCTTAGCATGGAGAACATTGATATCTGTGCAGTAACAGAAACCTGGTTCAGGGCTCCCGAGAGCACCCCAGCACTACCAGGTTATACCTCATACCATGCTTTTCGGCCCCAAAACTTGGACCGAACCACAAAAGGAGGGGAGTATCGATATTCATCAAAGATACCCACACCTCCAGGTTGGTGGCAAAGCACGAAGCATCAGAGACTATCCATGTGCAACTAACAGTGGGTAAAACTGCCTTCCAGTTTATAGCCTGCTACAGACCACCCTCCCAAACCCAGGAACCCCACTCGGCCTTCCTGAGAACACTGGAAAATATGAAGGTCTCTCCAAACACCATTATATTGGGCGACTTCAACTACCCAAACATAGACTGGGAGCATTACTCTAGCTCCAACGCCCTAGCCCAAAGGTTCCTAGAATTTATAAACTCAAATGCTATGGAACAACTTGTTACTACTCCCACAAGAGGGGAAAACATACTGGACCTGATCATCACCAACATGGGGACTCTATGCTCCAGACCAGAAGTGTATCCCTCACTGGTAAGATCAGACCATAAACTAATCATACTGGATATTCACATCCCGACCCCACCCCCTGCCCAGAAAACCACAGTGAAAAACTTCTCTAAAGCAAATTTTACACTCCTCAAAACTGAGGTGGAATCCTTCAAAGCCCCCGGGCCTGTGGAAAATACAGCCCAGACCACAGAATCCTTTATAAACGCATTCTATGAACACCTTCAGGAATGCATGGATCATGCGATCCCAAATAAAACCAAGACCCAATCCTCCAAAGGCAGACATCCTGTCTGGTGGACCCCAGCCATAAACAAACTATACAATAGAAGGAGGAAGCTACTAAATGATAAAGCAAAATCCCAAAAAGGGAAGGCATCACTGATCAGTATTAGCAAAAACTACGGGCACACATAAAATTGTCTAAGGCCAGCTTCGAGAGAAAAATTGCACAGGACACTAAGGATAATCACAAGGCTTTCTTTAGTTATGTTAGGAACCTGGGTGGTAATTCCCAGATATGCTCAGAATTAGTCCAAAATGACAAAAAATACACCGAACCCACAGACATTGCCGACATCCTAGCTGACTGTTTCAGTGCAAACTTCTCCCACCCCTCCCACCAAAAGGGCAAATATCTATCCCAGCAGAGTGCTTCCCCCCTGACATCTCAGATGCTCAGGTAAGAGCCGCCCTCTCCAAAGCAAAAACACAGCATCAATGGGACCAGATGGTGTCCCGGGCTGCGTCCTACATGAACTCAAAGAAGAGCTAAACCCAAACATAAAACTACTGTTCAATCTCAGCCTTACTACAGGATATGTGCCCAAAGAGTGGCGTACAGCAACAGTGGTCCCTCTCCATAAAGGTGGTGCCTCAACGGATCCTGGAAACTATCGCCCCATAAGCCTGACTAGCTTGGTCTGCAAAGCTATGGAAAGGATCATCATGGACCTCATAAATAAAGATATTGGGGACCTACAAACACTGGATCCTACCCAGTTCGGCTTTGTTAAGGGCAGATCCTGCCTCTTAAACCTGGTTGATTTCTTTGAAACAGTCACCAAGGCCATTGACGAGGGAAGGTGGTCCACACAGCCTACCTGGACCTCATAAAAGCCTTCGATACAATACCCCACTCGGGCATTATAGATAAGCTCACCAGCTTAAATATAAACCCCTATGTCACTAGATGGATTGCAAACTGGCTCAAGGACAGAACCCACATGGTTAGAATTGCTGGAGCCATGTCAGACTCCAAACCAGTTACAAGTGGTGTCCCACAAGGCTCAGTCCTGGGACCTCTCTTGTTCGGTATATATTTCTCGGAGGTACAGGCCAACATGGAAGGACTGTGGCTGACCAAGTTCGCAGATGACTGCAAACTGGGTGCCATAATCGACTCTCCAGCCGACACAAGCATCCTCCAAAAGGGCCTCATAGAAACAGGCAACTGGTGTCAGAGCCATGGCCTCAAGCTAAATGCCAAAAAGTGTATAGTCATCCCCTTTGGCAAAAACAAAGTGCCCACAAATTACCACATAGGTGGAAATCCATTAAGTACAGAAGAAGTAATTAGGGACCTGGGGACCCAAGTTGATAGCAATCTCTCATTTGACAACCACGTGGCCAAAGTGGTTAGAAAAACATTTTATATAGCCCACCTAATCATGAAGGGATTCACATCTAGATCAGGGGAGGTCATCGTGCCTCTTTACTCATCCCTCATCAGGCCCATAATTGAGTACAATGCCCCTTTTGGGATGTACCTTACCAGATACCTGCAGCAACTGGAAAGACCCCAAAAGTACCTCACCAAGAGGATCAAAGGGCTCAAACAGATGCCATATGCTGCCCGGTTAAAGAAACTCCAGCTCTACTCAGTGGCATACCGCCTGTTCAGAGGAGATCTGTGCCTGGCGATAAAGCCATGTCCAACCTGGAATTAATGGACATGCTGCACCTCAGAAAATCCAAATCCCATTGAGCTACGCTCGAGAGACTTGAACCTCAGCACTGAAATAAATAGGACATGCTGGAGGGACAGATTCATAACCCAGAGGCTCCCTTCACTCTGGAATAAAATCCCAGTCCAGGTTAGGCAGAGTCCCTCATTGACTCTCTTCAAGAGGAATCTTGATGAGTGGATGGGAGATCGTAGGTTTACCCCGGGTATCACTTCTGTGTCACTGTTAGATAGAGGCACAGTATACTAACCTCGAAAAAGGGCATAGCAAAATAAATTTAAAATGGGTGGCGAAAGCCAAACACATTCTGGCTAGGCTTATAAATGCCCTAGGGCAGATAGCCTAGTATGAACCTATGAACCTATAAACCAGGAGAGCCACAGTAGTGTTCCTCTCCCAAATACAAGGTTAGAACAATAGTGACAAGGTCAGGGGGGAAGGATGGGGTGAAGGTTAAACACAAATGAAGTACAACTACTCGGAATGCTATGGTGAGTACATAATTTCTTTATCTGAAGTAGTTGGACTTCATTTGGTCTTCAACCTGTGGGACAGAGTCCCCAGCTACCAACACCTGAGAGGCCCTCATGGAAGGATATTCCAGAGCACCGCAGAGCCAAAGGATGCCTTACTCCTGAATTCAGTGTCCAACTTGTAATGAGATATGAAGGTATGAGATGAGGACCAAGTAGCTGCAGAACAAATATCCAGCAACACCCTAGACCAAAAGGCCACAGAGGTAGCCATGGACCTAGTGGAGTGGGCTTTCACCTGACCCGGAGGGGAAAGGCCTCTATCAGAATATGCTTGAATGATGCATTGGGAAATCCAGCGAGCAATGGTCACTTTAGAAATTGGCTTGCCCAGAAAAGGTTTCGAATAGGACACAAACAACTGATCAGATTTGCAAAAGGATTTTGTTCTGTTTAAATAAAACCTCAGTTGTCTGTGCATGTCCAGCAAATGTAATTTGTATTCGCCCCTATTTTGGAAATTTGGAAGAAAACAGGAAGATTGATAGTTTGACTGATATTGGCTTCCGAAGCCATCTTGGGAAGAAAGGAAGGATTAGTACACAGGGAAATGCTGTCCTTATGAAAAACCATGTAAGGAACTTAAAGGACAATGCTTGAAGTTCCGATACCCTCCTAGTAGAAGTGATAGCTACCAAAAAGGCAGTTTTCCAAGACAGGAATTGTAAATCTACTGATGCCATGGGCTCAAAGGGAGGAGAGACTAGAGCCTGAAGTAGAAAGGTGAGGTCCCATGGAGGTGTAGGATCTTTCACTGGGGGTCTTAAAAGGAAAGTACCTTTAAGGAAGGTCTTGCAAAGTCTGGAAGAAGCTAGGGAAGCCATGTTTTCACCCACATGGAAGTAAGAGATGGCAGTCAATTGGACTTTAACGGCAGCGGAACTAGCACCCTGGTAAAAGATACCTGTAGAAATTCCAGAACAGCCAAAACCGGAGCCGTGAACGGATCTAGATCCCTTTGAGAGACCCATATTGAGACCATTTCCACTTGCTACGATAGATTTTTCTGGTTGAAGACTTGTGAGCCGCCACCAGAATAGTTTTAACTAGAGAGGATAAATCAGGAGTCCTAATCATTAATGGAACTGGAGCAGCCAAGCTGAGTTTCAGCCTGCCCAGGTCTGGTTGAGGAATCCCTGAGGGATGCGAAATGAGATCCGGAACTGGATCCAAGAGCCATGGTGGAACTACCAGGTGAGACCAAAGGGAATGGACCCAGACTTGACAAGGCCAAAATGGGGGCAATGAGGATTACTGTGCTCCCCAACCTGCAAGCTTTCTCTAGAAATTTCAGAATGAGAGGTAACAGATGGTAAGCATAAAGAAGACCGGGAGGCCAAGCATGAACCAGTGGATTTCTGGGGGGAGTTCAGAGCGAAGAACTTGCTGCATTTTGTGTTAGAAGGAGATGTGAAGAGATCGCAGCAAGGCTGACCCCACTTGAGGAAGATCTGTTCCACTACTGAAGGACTCAGAGACCACTCATAAGGGATCAGAATAGTCCTGCTGAGCCTGTTCACTAGAATGTTGGACCTTCCCAGAATGTAAGTTGCCATCAGAAAGCGGCCAGTGGAAATCACCCATTCCCCCACTCTCATGGCCTCGCGACAAAGGGGGTAAGATCTGGTTTCACCCTGTTTGTTGATATACCAGACTACTGACATGTTGTCTGACTGAATAGCAATAGTCCTTAGAGGAAGATGGGCATGAAGGGCCTGCAACGCTAGAACAACCACCCTCATCTCAGGATGTTGATATGCAAATTGGTCTCAGAAGGGGGCCACATGCCTTGGACAGTCCTTCCCGAGCAATGACCCCCCCCCCCAGCTGGGAAGCATCCGTGGTCACTGTGGTTGTGAGAAAGGATGGAATAAAGGGACGTCCTTTGACAAGATCCAGGAAGAGAATCCACCAGAGATGAGACTCTTTGCAAGCTCAAGAAATCCAAACAAGATGGGATAATGGCAGATCTAGTAGGGACCATTGGACTGCTAATGCCACTGGAGAACTCGCATATGAAGTCGTACAAAGGGTAGAAGATTGTGGCTGCCATGAAACCCAAAGCCTGCAGAACAGCCTCCACTGGAGGAAGATGAGCCTGGAGAATGTAAGAAACATGAAGTCTTAAATTGTGTACCCTTTCTGGAGTGAGGTAAACCTCCATTTGTATGGAGTCCAACCAAGCTCCTATGAAGTCTAGGGTTTGGACTGGAGTCAGTGACGATTTGCTGAGGTTTATAGTAATGCCCACACTGTTCGTTAATACCAGGAAATAGTCCTTGGTTTGGCACAGCAGATGCTTGGTAGGGGCAGCAAGAAGCCAATCGTCCAGGTAAGGAAAGACTTGAATTCCCTGGAGCCTCAGGTGAGCCACTACTACCGCCATCACTTTGGTAAACACCCTGGGGGCTGCGGTGTGACCAAAGGGGAGGGCTCTGAACTGATAATGATTGGCCCCCAGCCAGAAGTGGGGAAACCTGCAGGAGCGCCTGTTCATTCTGATATGATAGTATGTGTCCTGGAGGTCGATCAAGCACATCCAATCTTTTTTCTGCAGGTAGGTCAGGATGGACTGAAGGGTGACCATCTGGAACATTTCTTTGGCTACAGACAGGTTCAGGGTGGAAAGATCCAGAATGGGTCTTAGGTCCCCCGTCTTTTTATAGATTCATAGGTAGGTACTAGGCTATTGGCCCTAGGGCCTATATAAGCCTAGCCAAAAAGGTGCCCTGGCGTTCGCCACCCAAGAAAGTTACTTTTCTGTGCCCCTGTCGAGCAGAGCCACAGAAGTGATCCCTGGGGTGAATTTCCCATTTCCCATCCAATCATCAAAATTTTTCTTGAAGAGTGCTAATGAGGAGCTCTGTTTGACATAGATAGGTAGTCTGTTCCAGAGTATGGGAAGTCTCTGGGACAGGAATCTATCCCTCCAGCATGTTCTGTTTATTGTGGTGACAAGGTTTAGGTCCCTACAGTGTGTAGTTCAGAGGGATTGGAATTTCTTTAAGTGGAGCATGTCCAACAGCTCTGGGTTTGACATAGCTTTGTATGTTAGGCAGAGAATGCCTCTGAGTAGGCGATATGCGACGGAGTAAAGCTGGAGTTTTTTTAGACGGTCTGCATAGGGCATCTGTTTGAGGCCAGTAATCCTCTTTGTGAGGTATTTCTGTGGTCTCTCCAGATGTCTTGTGGGGTACATACCAAAAGGGGCACTGTACTCTATAATGGGTCTAATGAGTGATGAGTAGAGGGGAACAACGACCTCTTTTTTTTCTGGATGAGAAACCTTTTGTGATGAGGTGTGTCACATAGAAGGATTTCCTGACCACTGTGGCGATGTGATCAAAGGAGAGACTACTGTCCACCTGTGTCCCAAGGTCTCTTATCACACTTTCGGTGTTAAGTAGACTACCACCTATGTGGTAGCTCATGGGTACAGAGTTTTCACCAAAGTGGATGACAATGCACTTTTTGGCATTGAGCTTCAGGCCATGGCTTTGACACCAGGCATCTATCTCAGTGAGGCCCTTTTGTAGGATGCCCACATCATAAGGAGTTTTGATTATGGCTCCCAGTTTGCAGTCATCTGCAAACTTCATTAGCCAAAGACCTTCTGTGTTAGCCTGTACTTCAGAGAAGTAGATACCAAACAGGAGAGGACCCAGGACTGAACCCTGTGGTACTCCACTTGTCACTGGTCTGAAGTCGGATTTGGAGTCTGCTACTTTCACAGTGTGGGTTCTGTCCATGAGCCAGTTGGCAACCCATCTTGTGACATAGGGATTTATACCTAGTTTAGTGAATTTATCTATGATTCCAGAGTGGGGGATGGTATCAAAAACCTTGGTGAGATCTAGATAGGCTGTGTGAACCACCTTACCCTCATCTATGGCTTTGGTGACTGCTTCAAAGAAGTCTATCAGGTTTAGGAGACATGATCTGCCTTTTACAAACCTGAACTGGGTGGGGTCCAGAGTTTGGAGATTACCAATGTCTTTGTTTATGAGTTCCATGATGATACTGTCCATGGCCTTGCAGACCAGGCTCGTCAGGCTAATGGGGTGGTAGTTTCTGGGGTCCGTCATGGCTTCCCCTTTGTGGAGTGGGATAACCGTCGCAGTGCGCCATTCAGTGGGCACAAAGCCTGAGGTGAGGCTATGACTGAACATGGTACTTAGGTGGGGAGCCAGTTCATTCTGTAGTTCATGTAGAATGCAGCCTGGGATATTTTGAGGTCCCATGGATGCTGTGTTCTTGGCTTTGAAGAGTGTGTTTTTTACCTGTGCAGCCATGATTACAGGAACTTTGCATTCTTCCGATATAGAGATGGGCCCTCTAGGGGGTGAGGGGGGTAAAGTTAGCACTGAACCTATCTGCCAGGATATTGGCAATATCAGTTGGCTCTGTATATTTAGTGCCATTGTGCTGTAACTCAGAGCAGATCTGAGTGTTGCCACTGAGATTCTTGACATAGCTATAGAATGCTTTTTTGGCACTAAAAAAACCTGGAATAAATGCCCAATCCAGATTGCTCTGGGGGGACGGTTTGGATGACTTGTTTTCTTAGCAGCTTGTGTATTTCCAGGGCTGCTACCTCCTTTTGCGCGGGTGAAATGTCTGGGAGGTGTTTTGGTGGGAGAGGTGGCTCTATGAATGGGATGCAATAACCTCTGGATATGATTTGCAACACCCAATGGTCTGTTGTTACAGACTGATACTCCATTGGGTGCAGCAAGAGACGACCCTCGACTTCCTCCAGAGACAAGCAGTTGGGCAGCCCCTCAGGGCTGCTGTGCAGGCCTTTCTGAGAACGGTTCTCATGTCCTGATATTCTTCAGACCCCCTCTGCCTCTGGGCCGGTGCCTATCATTACCCCCTCTGACTCTGGGGGAAGATGAGTCCTGGGTGTCCTGGGAGAACTGAGATTTCCGGTACCACATCTTAGCCCCTCGCTGATTCCTAGAAAAGGATCTTTGAGGGGCGGAGAAGTGGATCCAGATGGCAGACAGTGTCTTCCCGTTCTTCTCACTCTGAACCAGTGTGTTATGTATAGACTTCCCAAACAGTGAAGTACCATCATGGGGGCATTAGCAAAGGATGCCTTGAAGGGTTCTGAGAATTGAAACAGCCAGAGCCCGGCGTGACGCCTCATGGCAATGCCGGACCTGGCCTCCCTGGTGGCTCCCTCCGTAGCATGGGAAAGGAGGCTCATGGACGTGTTGGCTACTGCCTTTAGAGTGGTCATTCTTGTGGGGAACATCTTCTTGCCCTCCACCGACATGGACTCCAGGGGTGACTCAGTGACTTCTTTCACCAGGTCATGCTGCAGTCGAATGACATGTATCAGAAGCGAGCTCCAAGCTCCTCCCCTTACACATAATGCTCCCCTGTCTCCTTCCTTCCCTCAGATCGAGTTTGCTCTTCAGGAAAACTCAAGCCCAACCCAATCAGACCTTACCAATAATGGCTCCCAAAACTAAGCCAAACATAAACCAGGACAGCCACAATAGTGTTCCTCTCCCAAATACAAGGTTAGAACAATAGTGACAAGGTCAGGGGGAAGGTTGAAGACAAATGAAGTACAACTACTCAGATGGAACATTACGGTGAGTATATAATTTCTTTATCTGAAGTAGTTGGACTTCATTTGGCCTTCAACCTGTGGGACAGAGTCCCCAGCTACCAACACCTGAGAGGCCCTCATGGAAGGATATTCCAGAGCACCGCAGAGCCAAAGGAAGCCCTAACTCCTGGATACCATGTCCAACTTTTAATGAGATATGAAGGTATGAGATGAGGGCCAAGTAGCTGCAGAACAAATATCCAGCAACACCCTACACCATAAGGCCACTGAGGTAGCCATGGACCTAGTGGAGTGGGCTTTCACCTGACCCGGAGGGGAAAGGCCTCTATCAGAATATGCTTGAATGATGCATTTGGGAAATCCAGCGAGCAATGGTCGCTTTAGAAACTGGCTTACCCAGTAAAGGTTTTGAATAGGACACAAACAACTGATCAGATTTGTGAAAGGATTTTGTTCTGTGTAAATAAAACCTCGGCTGTCTGTGCATGTCCAGCAAGTGTAATTTGTATTCGCTATTTTGGAAATTTGGAAAGAAAACAGGAAGATTGATAGTTTGACTGATATTGGCTTCCGAAGCCATCTTGGGAAGAAAGGAAGGATTAGTACACAGGGAAATGCTGTCCTTATGAAAAACCATGTAAGGAACTTAAAGGACAATGCTTGAAGTTCCGATACCCTCCTAGTAGAAGTGATAACTACCAAAAAGGCAGTTTTTCAAGATAGGAATTGTAAATCTACTGATGCCACAGGCTCAAAGGGAGGAGAGACTAGAGCCTGAAGTAGAAAGGTGAGGTCTCATGGAGGTGTAGGATCTTTCACCGGGGGTCTTAAAAGGAAATACCTTTAAGGAAGGTCTTGCAAAGTCTGGAAGAAGCTAGGGAAGCCATGTTTTCACCCACATGGAAGTAAGAGATGGCAGTCAGTTGGACTTTGGCGAAGGAGTTCCATAATGTCTCCAAAGGAGACATCTTCAGGGGGTGACCTGGGGGAACCTTCCCCTTCCTCTAAGTCGATGTCATCTGTGAGGGACTATAGAGAGCAGTTCAGGTGCCTCCTTTTGCATGTCCGTTTTTGAGGAGCCTCCTCAGTGGGACTCTCTGGAAGGGACTCACAAACAAGTTGCTCTTGAGTGGGATCTTCCTGGGGCAAATCCAGCAGGGGCTGTCCCTGAGAGGACAGGAGAGTAGGGGCTGTACTCAGAGTGGAGGGAGTCTGGATGGAGTCTGAGGAGGAGATGGTCAGAGGTCTCAACGCACTCGAGAAGACCTTCTCCACCATGTCAAAAGCTGAGGGAGAGCGGACGCCCCGAGAAACCAGCAGAGGAGCCACTCCCCTCGGATCCAATGGGGGAGTCAGAGCTGAGACGGCAGGAGCCGAAATGCCAAGAGGGAGACTGCACACCGACAAGCTCAGAGCCGACAGCACCCCCTTGGATTCGACACTGAGGCCACAGATCTGAGAGCTCAGATCCAAACCGGTCAGATCCAACACACTCAAGGCAACAGCTGGCGTTAAGGTGCAGGTTACCATTGGCACCAACCCTCCGATCCCGAAGGGCCTCAGATCCAAAGACTCCAAAACAGACAGTCATATTGGAGAAGGAGTTATAGGAGCAAGCCCTTCATGATCAACTTAGCCCTCTTGTCTTTCAGGGCCCACAGGTTGAAGCCTGTGCAGATAGAGCAGGAGGTAAGTAAGTGGGCCGCGACACAGAGTGTGGCCATCAGCCAGAGAGAGCTTATGGCCACACTCGGTGCATTTCCTAAAGACTGGCTTGGGGGTCTCAGCCATCTTAGGACCAACAAACCAACTTTGCAATACCACAGAACTCTCACACACTCACTCAAAGTGGAAGGGAGTGGGAAGGCTAAAGGGAAACTACCTAACTTTTTTTTTCTTTTTCTTAGAACACCGAATGGACAATGTGGGTATTTGGAGGTTAAGGGTTTAAAGAAAGGGAACCTAGCCTCACAACTCAAAGGAAAAAGCAGAAAACTTACCCAAAAAGAATGGAGCTTAGCGACCACAATGAGTAGCTTTTCAGCAGCAAATGAGATCTGGGGGAAGGAAGGAGACAGGGGTGCATTATGGGTAAGTAATTATGGGAGCTTGGATCAGATGCTAGTGATGTAGCCATCTTGGATCCGATTCGGATCTGAATACCCACAGGTTGAAGATCAAACGAAGTCAACTAATTCAGATCCTACCTTCATCCCTAACATTCTGCTTTATTTCTACTGATGGAACTTCACCCGATGAAATTTCATGTTGTAACCCACAATTTTTATTGTTGTTAAAAGGGGCTAATGGATACTCTGTCTGACATATTCCTGATCCCTAACGAATTTCCTTTCTTTCCATTTTAAATTAGATCTAACTTGCTTCTCAACAGTATCAAAAACATCTTTATATTTTTCTCTGTATTGTTCAAACCTTAGATAGTCAGTTATTTTCTTATTCAAATCATTAATTTCATTAAATAACAAATCCGACTTTTTGTTGTTAAAATTGTTAATAAAATGCATTAACTCAAACCCAGATCTATCAAATATGTCCAGAATTTTCTTATGTGCTTCTGTCCCTGCTACCAAACCATTTGGGTATTTAAAAATCCTTAAACCTTTAGGGACAAGCTTTTGCCATATACATTCAGTCAAATAAGAGTTGTCCACCTGTAGATTATATGTGGGTATTCATAACAGCTTTCGATCTCACCTTAATGAGGTCACTTCTTTTTATCATTTACAAGTCAACACAACATCCATTCTATAAATTATCTGGATGTGACTATTTTTAAAGTTGAAGGGGGAAGTAAATTATGTTCAAAAGTATATAGAAATCTTACTTTTTCAAACAGCTTTCTGGATTATCACAGCTGCCATCCATATCACGTTAAAAGGAACATTTTTAAGGGGCAGTTGGTAAGGGTGGCACAAATGTGTTCAGATAATATATTATTCAAAGACAAGGTTGAAACCCTTAGAGTGTAGTTTAGCTTTAATTGCCAGATGAGTTCCTGTTTCTCCAAAATATTAGGGAGTTAATGTTTCTCCAGAATATTCGGGATCTCCTTCAAGATAACTAATTATACAATAATATCCTAATCACTAACTAATTATACAATAATTTTTTTGTACACAGCTTTTAGGGTTCTTGTACACAGAGTTGAAGAAGTCTAGTAGGACAAACACAATCTTTGTTAAAAACAGGCTATGAAAATAGAATATGATTTTTACACTGGATTTTTTTACATACAAAGTGTATATGTATATATTTATATACATTTTTTTGATTGCCAAATGGTCCAAGGTTTTTATATATCTCCAGCCATGTAATATATTGTCTTGGATAAAATCACAGACTTAATAATCTACTTAAAAAGTTGGTTAAATAAGAGCTACCACATCACTATAAATGTTATTTAAAGTACATAAGGGTTATATTATTATGACAGCTACTAAGTAGGGCAGTAGCAGCTCGAATGTCACGCTGATGGGGGAGAGATGTGACTAACATGTATACCATTAACACTTTGTTTTACAGCACAATAAACCACTCCCTTGCCTGATAGAAAGTATATACATATATAGTTAGGACCAGCTCGAATGTCACGCTGATGGGGGAAGAGATGTGACTAACATGTATACCATTAACACTTTGTTCTACAGCACAATAAACCACTCCCTTGCCTGATAGAAAGTATATACATATATAGTTAGAAAGATTGTTTGGAAACTATTACTCTGTTATTTTTTACTTGGATCACTTGTCTGTGTACTTAATAAAAGATTTTCAACTGGAAACAGACTGCCTACTCTGTTTGGATTACTTTCAAATACTTAGTAATTCTGTACAATATTTTAAATTATATATATATTTGTTTTTACTAAAGATGAGTTTAAGTTCACTACTTCTACTACCATTCTCTGATCTGATTAGTATACAGTGATTAAGTAGATATATATGGATTGAAAATCTTCCACACAGAGAAGTTTCTTACACTGTTTTACTTTTGGACCCACTACTCTTGTTTAGTGGGTTGCTTGAGACTTTGGGGATACCACAGAGATTACTTGTTTTTTTATAATATATTATTCAAAGACAAGGTTGAAACCCTTAGATTATATTTTTTGGAAAGGGGGTACCCAAATAATTTTCTAAGATCATTAATGAAGTAATGAACCTTTGGGGTACCAGATTTACACCATTGTTAATGCAGGATAATGCCCCATTGTATAATGTACGGGGCTTTGTGGATCACAGGGCTCAAAGTAGTTCTCCCAGTATTAATTACACATATGCCATGGTGGTAACTTTTAATCACCAATTGAAAGTAGTAAAGAAAACATTTAACCAAAATTGGACTATTTTAAGGCGGAATGAACATTTATACAACAAACTGGGTCTTGTAACCTATTTTGTATACAAAATGGGTCACAATTTTAAGAACATTTTTGAAGAATCAGTTACTGTAACCAATTCAACTGTGGAAAACTTGAAAGGAACTAGGAAATGTGAGATGTGCCACCAGTGTCCTTTTATCTTGGAGAAAGATGAGGTGGTTATTGGAGAACCTGAGGAAACCATTAGATTAGTTCAGGGTAATTGCTCTTCTAAGGGGGTGATATATATTGCGATATATCAAACCAGCAATAGTTTTTACATTGGCAAAACTGAGCACCAATTTAGAAAAAGGATATGTGAACACATTTACGCTACGTCTCGGAAGAATATTAATAGTGCCCTATGCAAGCATGCCCAGTCATGTAATGCATTTACTAATTTCTGCTTTGGAATTTTAGAAGTTGTCTCCCATGATAATATGAGAGGTGGCGATTGGGAGACATGAGTGGAAAGCAGAGAATTACACTGGCAGTTGCAATTAAATGCTGTTTGGGGAAAGGGTTTGAATGAATGTGTTTCTATTCTACCAGTGTTAAAACATCGGGCTACTCAACTATAGGATATTAATTTTTACATCTAGTTATAGGAAGTCGAGTAATGTGCTTATGTTTTTATTTATGTATTTGTATTAGGAGCTTTATATATGTTTTTATTATCTGCGGTGCTAAACAAAATGTTATGGTTCATGGTACTTTAAATTTCTAACTATGTAATTATCTAGCCAATCAGGTATTTTTGTATGGTGTGTAAAATGCTTAAATAGCTTGTTTTTTTTTTTTTTTTTTTTTACTGTTGGAAGGTTCTGATGAAGTCCAGTGTTGTTGGACAAAAGTGCTAAACCGTCTATGGTCAATAAAGAAGCGTTTCACAAAGAAAAGTTGAGTTTATGAATTTTCTGCTCACTATATTGGAATTTGAATCCATTGGGTGTATTTCGTGGTTTGCAACTATTTGGAAGGTATAGTGTGGTGGCTCTGGTCGACTAACGTGTCAGTGTGCTTTTTGGTTGTTTGTACCACACTTTTTTTCACTACTTTTGAACTGTATCCTTGAATAAAAAACCTTCCCAACCTGGGAAAGAGGAACTGATTCTATAACTCCCTGGAACAGCATGAGTTGAAGGACAGGGGAAAGTAAAGGAGTCTGGTCTGTTGGATGAGGAATTACCCCCTGAAAAGTAGGGATTTCCTCCCCAATGCCATCTGTAGCCTTGATGAATGATCCTCAGAACCCATTTGTCTGAAACTGTTGCCAAACAAAAAAGTGGATATGCAGACTTTCTGGATGGGAAAGGGGACTGTCAGGGTTGGAGGGGGGAAGGGACTGCCAAGGTGGGAGGGGGATAAGGTTCCTTAAACAGTCATTCTGACTTTTTGAGTGTCCTTAGTTTTTTTGGGAGGGTTCCTGAATTATTTTGAATCCCCCCATTTCTTGTGGAACATCTGTTTATCCACATTTTGTTGAGACTATTTTCTATTTTTGCCAAAATTGGATCAGGGTTAGAGAACCCTTACAAAATTTAGAAAAGGAGGGCTGAAAAGTCTTAGATTTCCCTGTATCAACTTGGCCTTTTCATCACACTTTTTGATAACTTCTGCAGCAGAGAACCAAAAACTAAATCTCTATCCAAAAGAGAATTTAAAAAATAATTTTTCACATCATATGAGAGGCTCTAATAGTAAAACTATCATAAACAACCAAAAATTGCAATGATTTCAGCTCTTTAATACTCCACAGTAAAATTCACCCAGTAAGCACTTTTGTCTACCATAAGACTTCTTCAGACTGAATTAAAAAAATTAGATAATTTACATAATTAATACCATTTGTAAAAGCAATCATAAAATCAAAGCTTAAAAAAAATAATGCCTGGTTAATGTTTCAATTTCTTTCTTTTTAAATATATCTTAAAATGCTTCTTATCATTGATTCCTGATAGGCTACTGGCATATCATTTGACTATTCAGCAGTCTAACTCTTCCTCTGCCTCTAATCTATTATAAAAATCAGACACCTCATATAATACTAAAAACTTAGGTGTGCCACTGCATACCGTAGTACACTAATGCTTTCCCCATCCGTTATCTTTTTTAACAGCATACAAGTGCTCATACATTCTCTTAAATAACTCTCTTGTAGTCCTGCCTACATAACATGCAAGACAGGAAGAACATACAGCCAAACTACAAATCTAGATTTACCAGTATAGAAATTACTAACCTTAATTTTAGTATTTCTAATATAAATTTCATCTACACCTGCCAATAAAAAAGTACAGTTGTGCACACGTACCATAAATATAGATGTTCGAGTGTATTCACTGTTGCAGTCATTACATTTGGGTAATCCTGCTGGCAGGTTGCCCTCAGTTGGCCTGAATTCCAAAGTCCTGGGTCCTGCGTCAGCTGCTGTTGCCCCTTCCCTGATGTCAGGTCGTCAGGGGTATAAAAGATGCGGCCGATGCCATTTTCTTTAGTTTTTCTTGCCCCAGATGTCAGGTGCCCCCTAAAAGGGTAGCCAAAATTTATATACATATAAATACATGCACCAATATAAACTTTACCTTCATCTACATGCATATACACCATATAGGTTGTATAAATCAGAGAAGGAAAGTTAGGTTCCATGAGAAGAAAAGGGGGATGGTGGGTGGGTAACCTGGACTGCAACAGTGAATACACTCAAACATCTACATTTATGGTAAGTGTACACAACTGTACTATGTTCTTTGTGTTTCACTGCTGCAGTCATTACATTTGGGTACAGTCCCCAAAGCTATGGATGGGAGGCTGGAGCTAAACAGCAATAGGAGCGGCTATGAGGCCCTGCAGAACTGCAGTGGCAAAGCATGCCCTGGATTTAGAGTAGAGTGGCAGATGATAGTGCTTTGTAAAGGTGTGCACTGAACTCCAAGTAGCAGCCTCTAAAATGTCCTTGGTTGATACTCCCCTGAGAAAGGCTGCTGAAGTGGCTGCAGCTCTGGTTGAATGTGGCTTAATGCCCTTAGGATCTGGCTTGCCATGGTGTAAGTAGCAGAAATGAATGCAGTGGCCTATCCACTTTGAAATATTCTGCTTTGAGATAGCCTTTCCTTGTGATCCTGCAGCATATGCCACTAGTAATTGTTCTGTCTTTCTGAAAACTTTGGTTCTGTACAAGTAGAATCTAAGCTGTCTGTGTATGTCCAAAGAATGCAGAATTCTCTCCCCCTTGTTCTGTGGATTTGGATAAAAAGTTGGCAGATGAACAGTTTGGTTAAGAGCCACACTGGACATCACCTTAGGCATAAATGTTGGATTTGTCCTGAGAGAGACCCTGTCTGGATAAAAAATGATAAAAGGTTCCACAGCCATGAGTGCCTGAAGCTCTGAAACTCGTCTTGCAGAAGTTATTGCTAGGGGCAGAGCTGTTTTCCAGTATAAAAACTTTATATCAGCAGTAGCAGCTGGCTCAAAAGGAGGCAGGGTGAGTTTTTCCAAGACATAGTTGAGGTCCCATGCAGGCATTGGTGATCTCCTTGGAAGCCTTACATTTTTGGCTCCTTTGAGGTAATGTTTTAGTAAGGGATGAGAAAAGATTGGTGGCTCTGTATTGTAATGAGCCGAAATGGCAGAAGCATGAATTTTAATAGATGAAAAAGATAGACCTTTGTCCAGCATCTCAGTTAAGCATTGCAAAATTTGAGGAATATTTGGCACAGCTGTATCAGTTCCTTGTGCCTTGTTCCAAGCACAGAATCTCTTCCATTTTCCAGCATAAGATTTTCTAGTACTAGGCCTTCTGGCCTCCAAAATGACATCCATCACAGCTTTACTGAGAGGTGTGTTTTGTATGACTATATTATCCGCCATGCTGCCAGGTTTAAAGTCCTGAGTTGGCTGTGCAGGATCTGATTGTTTTGCTGGGACAGTAAATGAGGTACCTGAGGTAAGGTTCACACTGGGCATTGCGACAAGCTCCTTAGTATTGGATATCAGTACTGGCGGGGCCAGTCTGGGGCAATCAGTATCATCCTTGGCTTCTCCTGTCTGAACTTTAGGAGTACCTTGGGGAGGAAAGGCAAAGGGGGAAATGCATATACTGACAGGTTTTCCCAGCTGAAAGATAGGGCGTCCACTTTCCATGCTTGTCTGTGATAAGTCCTTGTGCAGAATCTTTTTAGTTGGTAGTTGTGAGGGGAGGCAAATAGATATATGTCCGGGCATCCCCATTTCCTTGTTATCATGCTGAAGACTTGTGGATCTACGTGCCACTCATGGGGCTCCATGAGGTTTCTGCTTAGTTCGTCTGCCAGAGTGTTTTTCCTTCTTGGCAGGAATTGTGCCTGCAGATGTACTTGGTAAGTCAATGCTGTGTCCTACAAAGTCATGGCTAGTCTGCAAAGGGGGTAAGAATGTGTGCCCCTCTGCTTGTTTATGTACCACATGACTGTGGTGTTGTCTGTCTTTATCAGTAGTTGTCCTGGATGAAGTAGGTCCTTGAAGGCTGTCAGGGCATTTTGAACTGCTAGCATCTCTTTTTGATTGATATGTAGATGCATTTGGTTTGGAGTCCATGTGCCCTGAATGCATCTTCCTGCCATGTGGGCCCCCCAGGCATACTCTGACGCATCCGTTGTTAGTGTTTGCCTGGCTGGGGGTAATGTGAATGGCTGTCCCTTGTTTTGGTGACAAGCCTTTGCCCACCATCGAAACTCCTGTTGCAGGCAAGGAATGAGAGTAATCATAGTTTCTAGGCTGTGGCAATGTTGAGTCCAAACACTTTTTAGGTACCATTGAAGTTTCCTCATATGCAGTCTTTCATATGGAATTAGTAGGATGCAGGATGCCATGAAGCCCAAAGCCTGCAGAATTTTTCTTGCAGATAACTGGGCCTTTGTTGCCAGCATTTTGAAATAGGTAGTCAGTTGCCTTTGTTTGTCTGTCATGAGATAAGCCATCTGGGCAGTTGTATTTAAGCTTGCGCCCAGGAATATTATCTCTTGAGAGGGTACTAGTTTTGATTTCTTTTCGTTGCCTGTGTACCCTAGGCTTGTTAGAAGTCTTTTCACAAACACCAGATGCTGTAGAAGAATGTCCTTGTTCTCTGCTTGAATTAAACAGTCATCCAGGTATGGATATATTTGTATTCCTTTTTGTCTGCAGAATGCAATTACTGGTGCCAGGCACTTTGTAAAGACCCTGGGCGCAGTAGATAAGCCAAAGGGCAGTGCAGAGAATTGGAAATGCATTGAGCCAGCCTTGAATCTGAGGTATCTTCTGCATATCTGTCTGATTGGGACATGCAGGTATGCCTCTTTTAGTTCTAAAGTCACTAGCCAAGCATTCTTGCCCAGCATGGGCAGAAGCTGCTGCAAAGTCAACATCTTGAATTTTGGTATATCCAGGAATGTGTTCAAGATAGGTCCAGTATTGGCCTCCAGGCCTTGTCCTTTCTGGGTACCAAGAACAGTCTTGAGTAAAATCCTTGTCCCTGCTCTTGCTCTGGTACTAGTTGAATGGCCCCCATGTCCATGAGGGATGAGACTTATTTTTGTGCCTCTGCCCGTTGATTTTTTTGGCAGATCTGGCCAGCTGTTTGCCTTTGGCAGGGTATGAAAATGGAACTTGTAGCCTTGTGACACAATATTTAAGACCCAGTTGTCCTGGGTTATAATGTGCCAACTTTGAGAAAAAAGTGCTAATTTTCCCCCTAAGGGTGCTGCCAGGAGATAATTGATTGGTGCAGGCAGGGGGAAGTCATTGGGACTGTTTCCTGAATGGTTGTGATTTGTCTTCTCCCACTTTGGAGGTAGAAGCTCCCCATTGTTTTGAGCGGAATGAACCTTGCGCCTGGGATCTGCCTTTAGGTCATCTGGTTCTGCCCCTTTGAGGTCTGTCTGACACAGGAAAGGACCAATTCTTTGTTGGCCAGTGTCTACTAAACTTAGGTGGCTGTACTTGTAAAAAATCTTTGACCGTTTGCATAGATTTAGCTTTGTCCTCCATTTTCTTTAACACCTCTTCTGCCTTAACACCAAAGTATCATGCTGTAAAGGTGCATCTAATAATTTAACTTTAACATGATCAGGCAGATTTTGTTCCTTTAACCAGGCATGCCTCCTAATAACAGAACCTGTAACTGCGGTCCTGCAGGAGGCCTCTAAAGAATCAAAACCACATTGCAAAGTATGCTTTCCAACTTGTTCAGCTGCATGCAATAAATCCTGCATTTCCTTGTTTTCTGCACATTCAGAGTTTAACATTTTCTGTTTAAGCAATGCCATGACATGTTGCTGATATTTGAGCATATGAAACTGACAGTTTAAGGCCCTTATAGCCAAGGTAGCAGATATGTAAACCTTTTTTCCCCATCTATCCTGTGCCCTAGAATCTCTGTCAGAGGAGGTAGGGTTTTTGGCAGCAGAAGCCTTAACTCCTTTGGGACCCTGAGAAATAGTTTCTGGATCTGCAGCAGGGTTTTTAAAAAGGAATTTATGAGTCAGAAACCCTGTAATATCTGTCTGGCTTAACAGGAGCTGGAGGTAAGGAGTCAGGTGTAAGACTAGACTCCGAAAACACATCATCTACAGTGTCTAACACAGGTGGGATGGCTAGTGGCTTGTGTTGAGGTAGTAAAAGGAAATCCCTGAGCCTCTTTTTAGATTCTGAAAAATCTTGGCTCTCCCAGTGGAAATGCTCCCTCATGGTATGTAAGGTTCCCCAAAAGAATAGTCCTCAGGAGGAGAAGCTGAGGGTATAGATTCTTCAGCATCAGAATCCTCATACGGGGGGAGAGAATATTCCTGATCAGAAGAGGAATCAGAAGAAATGGAAACCTGATCTGAAGATTCATAGTCAGTCTCTTGCCTAGGCCTCTTATCAGGAGGTGGATGGGAACCCCTGATCAAGGTAATCAAGTCTTCGGCCATTTTAAGCATCTGTTTTTTGGGCATAGAGGCCTGACCACGTGGCTCTTGAGTTTGTTTCTTTGCTTTGGAAGCTGCTTTAGTCTTTGCCTTTGAAGCTGAAGTCGGTTTGATGTAAAGATGTTTAGGTCTGAATACACCCTCAGAAGCCGTTGCCTGCTCAGCGGCTCCGGACCCATCTGAAGGGATAATATCCGAGGCTCCAATACCTTGTGTTTCCAGTGGCATGACCGACTCCACGTGGGAGTCAGTAGCAGCCTGCGACTCTAAAGTAGCGGGCGTCAGGGGCTGCGAAAGCGCCTCACTGAGGACCGGCAAACCGGCGACTGGCTTAGGAGAAGCTTTGTCGTCGGTTTTGGGCCTCTGTTGTCTATCTCTATCCTTTTCTTTGCATTTTTTGTGAACTCCAGTAGTCGGATGGCTATCCGACGACATTTCTGGATAATTAAACAGGCATAAAACTCACTCTTAATAATAAATTCTTTTTCCCATGCTACCATAAAAAGATTAGCGTAACTGGGAGAAATAGCAGCCCCCACAGCTACCCCATTTTTTGTTGGTAGAAAGATCCATTAAATTAAAAAAATATATAAGATAAAATAATTAGAAGTTATGTACTCACCATAACGTTCCATCTGAGTAGGTAGTTCATTTGTCTGCAACCTGTGGGTTACGGATCCGATATCGGATCCGAGCCGGCAACTTGTTTCAAGCTAATGGATCCGAGCTCCTAGCCCCTCCCTTCACCCATAATCCCCTGCTAACCCTCCATGACCTCAGATCGAGTTTGCCTCTCCATATATATCCAAGAAAGGATACCTAAAAAAAACTAATAGATCCAACAAAGTCAGGGGGAAGGAGGGGGGGGTGATGGTTGCAGACAAATGAACTACCTACTCAGATGGAACGTTATGGTGAGTACATAACTTCTAAATCTGAAGTAGGAATGTTCATTTGTCTGCAACCTGTGGGACAGAGTCCCCAGCTACCTGCACCCTGGGTGGCCATCATGGAAGGATATCACAAAGCACCGCAGAGCCAAAGGATGCTCTCCCTCTAGAAAGCAGGTCTAGCTTGTAGTGGTTGATAAAGGTATGGGATGAAGCCCAAGTGGCTGCAGAACAAATATCATCCAAAGGAACTCTAGACTTGAAAGCCGCAGAAGTAGAAATGGAGCGAGTGGAATGAGCACGAACTCCTTCTGGTGCGGGTCTACCCGAGGCTTGATAAGCTAGCAGGATAGATTGGGAAATCCAGCGAGATAAAGATACTTTAGAGATAGCTTTCCCCAAGTTAAATTTGGCAAAGGAAACGAACAGCTGGTCAGATTGTCTATGGCCAGCCGTCCTATGGGTATAAAAACGAAGCTGCCTATGAACATCCAATGAGTGCAGCTTGTATTCACCCTTATTTTGATATTTAGGAAGAAAACCGGTAAATTTATGGATTGGTTTATGTTGGTTTCTGATGCTATCTTGGGAAGAAAGGAGGGATTGATCCTGAGGTACACTCTATCAGGGTGAAAAATCAGGTATGGAGGTTTTACAGAAAGAGCCTGAAGTTCCGACACTCTTTTCGCTGAAGTAATGGCTACAAGGAATGCCGTTTTCCATGACAAGAATTTGAGGTCCACTGAAGCAGCGGGTTCAAAGGGTGGAGCAGTCAAGGCTTGAAGAACTAAAGTAAGATCCCATGGGGGTATGGCTTCTTTTACAGGAGGTCTAAGTAAAAAAGTACCCTTGAGAAAGGTTTTACACAATTTGGCTGACATCAAGGGTCCTGTATCATGTCCCACATGATAATGAGAAATGGCTGCCAATTGCACTTTGACAGTTGAACAACTAGCACCTTCTTGAAAGAGTTCAGTTAGGAAGTCTAAAATGGATGGAAGAGGAGCCGTAAAGGGATCTAGCTCTCGGCGCTCCACCCAGATGGAAAAACGTTTCCATTTGTTGTGATATACCTTTCTGGTGGAGGGCTTATGTGCTGCCACGAGGATGGCTTTGACTGGTGAAGAGATGCCGGGAGTCCTAACTAGGAGTGGAACTGGAGCAACCAAGCTGTCAGTTTCAGATTGTCCAGGTTTGGAGTTGGCAAGTCCAATGGATGGGAGATGAAATCCGGGATGGGATCTAGAATCCAAGGGTGATTCACAAGGTGAGACCACAGGTAAGGGAACCAAATTTGTCGAGGCCAGAATGGGGCAATGAGAATCATTTTGCTCCCCAACTGCGAGGCTTTCTGTAAGAGTTGTATCATCATTGGAAGAGGAGGATAGGCATAGAGTAGACCGGGTGGCCAAGCATGCACCAGAGCGTCTCTTGGAGATTCCCCTGGTGGGGGGATTAGAGCGAAGAAATTGTCGCATTTGGCGTTTGATGGAGATGCAAAAAGATCGCAGCAGGGTTGCCCCCATGTTGCGAATATCTGCTTCGCTACTAGAGGATTGAGAGACCACTCGTAGGGGGTAAGAAGGGTGCGGCTGAGCTTGTCCGTTAGGATGTTGGTCCTCCCCGGAATGTACATTGCAATCAGAAAGCGGTTGGTGGAGATCGCCCATTCCCACACTCTCATGGCTTCGTGGCAAAGAGGATAAGATCTGGTTCCCCCCTGTTTGTTGATATACCAGACCACTGACATGTTGTCCGAGTGAATTGCAATCGTTCCTGCGGGGAGGAAGCTCTGAAGTGCTTGCAACGCTAACAGCACCACTCTCATCTCCAGAACGTTGATATGCAGGGAGGTCTCTGTATCGTTCCACGTGCCTTGGACTGTCCTGCCTGAGTAATGCCCCCCCCACCCGAGGTGGGAAGCGTCCGTGGTCACCGTGGCGATGGGGGGAGAGGTGCAGAAGGGACGGCCCATATGGAACTTTGATGCTTGGAGCCACCATAGTAACGCCCTTCTGCAAGCCTTGCTGATAGCAATGGGATGGTGGAGAGGGAGGGATACGAAGGACCATTGCACTAACAGAGTCCACTGCAGGACTCGCATGTTCAAACGGGCACATGGAAGGAGTGTAATCGCTGCTGCCATGGAGCCTAGTGCCCTCAGGATCAATTCCGCTGGTGAAGCCTCTGAATGAAGGATAGCCCACACATGAAGTTGAAGATTTCTGATTCTCTCCGCAGTTAGGAAGGCTCGCAAATCTCTGGTGTTTATTCTGGCACCTATAAATTCTATGATCTGTGTTGGAGCCAGTAGGGATTTGCCGACATTGATAGTAATGCCTACTTGTGGGGCTAGATGGAGAAAGAAGTCTCTGGCTGAGCAAAGTAGATGCCTTGGTGCGGTCAGGAGCCAGTCGTCCAGGTACGGGAAGACCTGAATTCCCTGGAGTCTCAGGTGGGCCGCAATCACTGCTAACACTTTGGTGAACACCCGGGGGGCTGTGGTGAGGCCAAAGGGAAGGACCCTGAACTGGTAGTGACTGGCTCCCAGCCGGAAGCGAAGGAACCTCCTGGATCGTTTGTCCATTAAGATGTGGTAATACGCATCCTTGAGGTCTATAGAGCACATCCAATCGTTCTCCCTCAGAAGGGGGAGGATAGATTGAAGAGTGACCATTTGGAATTTTTCTTTGGTTACTGACAGGTTCAAGCAGGAAAGGTCTAGGATGGGTCTCAGATCCCCCGTCTTTTTTGGCACCAAAAAGAACCTGGAGTAGAACCCTAATCCGAGCTGGTCTTGGGGGACGGGCTGGATGGCTCTTTTTCTTAGCAGCTGCTGTATTTCTGCGGCTGTGGCCTCCCTGTGATCGGGTGGTACATCGGGGAGGTTCTTGGATTGGGGGACATGGAGAATTGATATTTTGTACCCTCTGGATATGATGCGAAGCACCCAGCGGTCTGTTGTGATAGACTCCCATGCCGCTAGATGCTTCGAAAAACGCCCCCCGACTGCGTCCAGAGTGGAGCAGCCGGGCAACCCCTCAGGGCTGCTGCGCGGGCCGTTCAGAGAAAGGTTCTCTGGACCCAAAATTTCTCGGAGCCCCTCTGCCCCTAGGGCGACGTCCTGCCTGTAAACCTCTGCCACGGTAGGACTAGTTGTCCGGAGCTGGTTGGGAATGTTGTGATTTTCGGAACCACATCTTCTTCTGACCCTTTTGGTTCCTTGAAAAGGACCGCTGGGGAGCAGAGAAGCGGACTCCGACGGCAGACAACGTCTTCCCGTCCTTCTCGCTCTGGACAAGCATCTCGCGAATTGTTTTGCCAAAAAGGGCAGAACCATCAAAGGGGGCGTTCGCGAAGGAAGCTTTAAAGGGCTCCGTAAAGTCGCAATGACGGAGCCAGGCCTGACGTCTCATGACTAGGCCTGCTCCGCTGGCCCTAGCGGCTCCCTCTGTGGCGTGGGACAATAGCCGCATAGAGGTGTTTGAAATAGATCTCAGAGTGGCCATTCGGGTGGAGTACAATTGTTTATCCTCCTCCGACATGGACTCAGGGGGGGATGCAGCATATTCTTTGATAAGATCCCGCTGCATCCTGATGACATGTGCCATATAGTTCAGAGACCTTACTGAGAAGGTCGCTGAACTAAAGACTCGCTTCCCTAAGCGATCCATCAAACGGGACTCTCTGCTCGGTGGATGGACTGAGGGACTCTCCTGAGCCAATTCCCTCTTTGTGGCTGCCGCCGTCAACATGGCATCTACAGGGGGGCCCTTACTCCAATGAGACCGGTCTGAGGGGGGGCTAAGAATCCTATCCGGTCATTTGGGTATTGGCTCCACGGTGTCCGGATCCTTCCATGCCCTGGTGGTAATAAGGTCCACCAGGGGATCGGCTGGAGGGGACACCCAGGAGGTAGACGGCCTGCCTCGAATGCCTCCAGAAACACGGACTCGTCAGAGGAAGACTTGGGGGCAGACCACCCACCTCTGATTCTTAGCATCTCCATGATGTCTCCAAAGGAGACATCCTCAGGGGGTGATCTTGGGGAGCCTTCCCCTTCCTCCAAGTCCGTGTCCTCGGTTAAGGACTCAGGGGAGTCCATGTGCCTCCTTTTGCACTTATGCTTGCAGGGAGCTTCCTCGGGGGGACTGTCCGAGGAGGCCTCGCCAGCAACATCTTGTTCCAATGGAACTATCTGTGACATCGAAGCAGGCTGTCCCTTTGGCCAGTGATGGAAGCCTGGCCCAGCAGAGAGGGAGTGCAGGGAGGAGTCGATGCAAGGACCGGGGGTCCGGATGCTCTCAACAGAGCCCTCTCCACAACATCGAATGCCGAGGGAGAGCCACTCTCCAATGGATCCGAAAGTCAGCTCCCACTCGGATCCGATGAAGGGACCGGAGCCGGCGCCGAGACCGTCGGATCCGAGGGACCAGTGTGCTCCGACCTGGACAGAGCCGAAGGCACACTGAATCCCCCGGATCTGAAGCTCGGACCACGGATCCGAGAGGTCGGATCCGACAGACTCGAGGGTAGGGTCAGATCCGAAGGCTGCTCTGCTCTGAGCGCTCCGAACCCAGGTAGCGGGTCGGAGAAGGAGCAATTGGGTGGAAAAAAGGTGTCGAGCTCCCCCCCTGAGGGGGGGGAGGCAAGAGCACTCCCATCTGCAGCTGGGCCTGGATGAACCTTCTCATCATCCGGTCCAAGTCTGCATCAGATAAACTGAATGTAGATCTCAAAGAGGCCACCGAGGCAGGCCTGGAATGCCGCCTCGATGACCTCGACGGAGATCGGGTCTCCTCCTCCTCGGGCCCCGGGGAGAAAGAAGGGGATCGGAGCCGAGGAGGAGGAGACCTAGAAGCAATGGAGGGAGAAGCCCGCTTAGCTGGCGGGGCCGAAACGGAGGTCTCGGCCCGCCGCTTGTGGTGCTTCTCTCTCCGTTTCTCCCTCCTGGCCTCCCTGTCCTCCGACACTTTAGCGGGAGTTTGAGTCCCAGTCGGAGGCAGGGGGGCAGGAGTGGCAACCATCACAGGCTGTGATGGAGCCACAGGAGTAGCAGAAGTAGCGGAAGCCGAAGCTGAATCCGGGGGTAGAAGTCCCACCAGGACCAGCTTCAACCTCCGTTCTTTCAGTGCCCTGGGGTTGAACGCTGCACAGATAGTACAGCCCGAGGTGAGGTGTTCAACCCCAAGGCACGAGCGAGTGTGGCCATCAGCCGGGGAGAGCTTATGGCCACACTCGGTACATTTCGAAAATATGGCTTTTGGGGCCTCAGCCTTAACTAAAAAAGAAGAAAAACAACTACACACACACACACAGGCCCCAAAAGACACATAACAAACACGCACACACTAGCGACCAGCAAAGGGAGGGTATTAATAAAAAATTAAAGAACCTAACACAGACACACTATACAAATATTACTTTAAACAAAAAAAGTATTTCCTGACAAGAAATAATTCAAAAAGTTAACTTTTTTTGACTTATCTGACAGAGCTCAAAAAGATCCAGCCATCACAAGCGCGGCAAACTAGATCTAAGGTCATGGAGGGTTAGCAGGGGATTATGGGTGAAGGGAGGGGCTAGGAGCTCAGATCCATTAGCTTGAAACAAGTTGCCGGCTCGGATCCGATATCGGATCCGTAACCCACAGGTTGCAAACAAATGAACATTCCTACTTCAGATCATATATTTCTAAAACTAAATGCAACCATATTGCTAAAAAGCTTCAATTCTAACAATTCTATTCTAATATATTCAGCACCAGTGTGATTAGGCATCATAGTAAATAATTTTATACCCATTGTTACTAAATAGACTCGCATACATTAATCCCTTTAATAATCCTTCTAAAGGTAAAAGTATCATGTATATATGTCTCACTTCTCTCAACAACTTTTTGAAGCTGTTTGTCAATAAACACAACCATGTCCTCTTTTTTAATACCCCCATTTGCCACAAATGGCCTCAACGGTGGGCAGTCAATAACTTTATGGATTTTTGGTAAACCAAAGATCCTACTAACTCTAGGGTTGCTTTTAGAAAAAAAAAATAGTTTCTTTCTCACCAATCCTACCATCACATAGCCACATTCCTATTTAAAGAATCAGTAAAACTATAAGATTTAATATCATTAAGGCTGACTTTCTTATAGTAACTAACATCTTGTAACAACACCCATCTTGTTAATATACTCATTGTTATCAAAAACTACAAAAGAATTGCCTTTATCAGCTTTTACTATTACAATGTTATCATCTTTCAAATTCTTTAACGCTAGCTGCTCAGGAACACAGATTAAAAAAATAACTTTTTTAATAAGCAATTCTCTCCGCTGCTTTTCCGTTACACTTAAAAATGCCTCCAATTCAGGTCTCAGTGGAGGATTATAGCAGCTAGGTTTAACAAAATCAAAACATTGGCTTCATTTCATTTGAACATAAATTTCAAATTAAGTTTTCTTACATAGTCTCAAACTATTAACAGTCTCACAAATACCCGCTCTTGCTGCAGGTACAAAAGTCCAACCTTTACAAAGTAATACTTATTTGGAATATGGTAATATGCACCCCATTATAATGAAGAATAACATTGTGAAGGGACAGCTTAAGAGAGTTAGTGACCTGACAGATGGTGATGGTCTATTTTTTGAAGAAGGGATCTCTTTATGTGCTAAGTTTATGGCAACAGGGTACCCTAAAAGCTTGGTTAAACAGAAATTTTAGTGAAGTAAGTAGCTGTCAGGGTACAAATAATAATAAAAATAGTATTGTTAAAACTAATGCAAATCAGAAAAATTATGAAATAGGAACGGTTGTCCAATATTCATTAGATGGTAAACAGATAAAAGAGTTGATAAAAGAAAACTAAAAAATTAAGTAGTTTTCTGGAGGTTAAAAAAGTGGTGGGAGAAGCACCTGTGTTTATAAATAAAAGGGGAAAGAATTTTAAAAATATTTTTCAGGATAAGTTGAAATATATGAGTAATGAAAAAAAAGGGAATGTTTAAATGTTTAAGTTGCAATTATTGTAAGTTTTTATTGACAGGTGTAGATGAAATTTATATTAGAAATAGAAATATTAAAATTAAGGTTAGTGATTTGTATACTTGTAAATCTATATTTGTAGTTTGTATGCTATTCCTGTCCTGCATATTATGTAAGCAGGACTACAAGAGAGTTATTTAAGAGAATGTATGAGCACTTGTAGGTTATTTAAAAAGTTTATAACGCATGGAGAAAGCATTACAGTACTACACTGTGCAGTGGCACACCTACGTTTTTAGCATTAAATGAGGTATCTTCTTTTTAAAATAGATTAGAGGAAAAGTTAGTCTGAGAGAATACTGCTGGATAGTCAAATTAGACACCAGCAAACCAGCAGGACTCAATGATAAGGAGAATTTTAAGATGTATTTAAAAAGAAAGAAATTGAAACATTAAGCGGGCATTATTTTTCTTTAAGCTTTGATTGTATGATTGCTTTTGTAAATTGTATTAATTATGTAAATTATCTAGTTATGCTATGAATATATAAGTTGTTTTTTATTTTTTTCATTCAGTCTGAAGAATTCTTATGGTAGACAAAAGTGCTTACTGGGTAAATTTTACTGTGGAGTATTAAAGAGCTGAAATCAATGCAATTTTTGGTTGTTTTTGACAGTTTTGTTTTTTACATAGAACTTGATATATCCATTTGACCTTAATTAAACCTAAAAATAGTACCAGTTGCCATAGCCCTATAAGTATCAACTGAGTCATAAGCACATTGTAAACAATGAGTTGTGACTTGTAAAATGGAAGGAACTACATAATTTAAAAGATTTTTTCCTCACAAGAAACTGCAAACAAAATATTCCTCATACTTTCACAATTAGTCCTAATAAACGTTAACATATGAACTTTACAATTCAAAATTCTGAAAATCAGAGTTGCAGCATACACTTTTTTTTCCCATACTTATCAATATCCTTCCCATCCATGTCAGAAAGATTGGAATTAAGCAAATGTTTAGTACAAGTAAGATTAACTAAAGCTATAGCTGCTGGGTCAGGTTTGGGAAGAGTATATAAAAACTTAAAAGGTCGAGGAACTTTATAAATTCTATCTGCTTTTTTAGGGACAGCAGGATGACTATCAGGAAACTTAAAGCCACTATCACACACATCCTCCAGAGCTAGAGCTGACAGAAATGGAGAAATGGATGAAGAATCTGGAAATTCTTTCTGTAACAAATCATAGCATTTTTTGAGGGATAGAGAAACCTCAGTGTTATCTCACTAAAACAATGGTACATTCTAGATGTATTCTCAAAGAAAGAAAAACTTCCACAGGGAGAATCAGAAACTGGCCTCTCCTCTGAATCTGAGTCAGAAAACTTAATAAAACCCTATATCTGTCCTTTCACCTTTATGTTCAGATTCAGAATCTTGAATCTGTTCATGAAAAGACGTATCCCTCTTTCTTTTACCAGAAACCAATTTATAAGAAGTATCAACAGCCTGAGTTAAACCCTGAGCCAGACCATGTAAACTACTCCTGCCTAAGGAAGTTTGAGGAGTAGACAATATGTGCTTAGTTTTCTGTTTTATGCTAAGAAAAATGGGGCCAATAGTGTTATTAATGTCAGCCGCAACAGCTTCCCCAGGGATGGGCACAATATTTTGACTAAACAGGGACGTCTTTCCTGTTCCCTCTCCCAGGACAGACAAGAGTGGCTTTCCCCGTCCATTGAGGGTTCCCAACAACCACAGAGGATGTGGCTAACCACTGGTCCATAGTGGCTGTAGGTGCTACACCCAAAGGGATCTGGGATAAAAGATGAGTGGTCTGAGGAATAAGCTATGGCTGAGGCAAACTGCTAGCCTGCTCTGGTGGCAAAGGCTGTTTGCTTAAATTTTTTTTTTTTTTGTGGCTGGATGAATGACTGACTGTGGGACTGGTAGTTATTACACTGTCGAGCTGAAAATGGTGCATCTCTTTCCAGGGAACACAAGCATCAAAAAACAATAAAAATTTAAAGCCTTTAAAAGTCTTTTTTTTTTTTTTTTACAGAAAAACACAGTGAAACACTATATAAAACACATTGCCAGCCCCCAAAAGTAAAATAAGCACAATTTCTCTACAGAAAAAAAATGTTTTTCTATTACTTTAAAGAACTTTTTAAACTGACAGGAAAAAACTGCACTCTCATTTAAAAGTATATTTAAGTCCCTTAAAATGCTAACTTCTAACTTAAAAATAACTTTCCTAAACAAGAAAGCACAATAAAATGTTTTTAATGCGGAAGGTTTTTCCCAAATGTGAGCTTATCTTTCCAGCAAAGGAACAGCACAAGCTTATCATCAGTCCTTGAAAGCCTGCAGAGAAACAATCTCTTCAACAGCAGGAAAGCTTTGAAGAGCTTGGCGCCCAAACCTGACTTAAAAGTCATCTCGGCTCAAGCTAACTGACATATTTGTGGAAAGTGCCTTGTACCTTTCGATGCTGGCCAGCTTGTATATACTTGGGAGGTTACATTCCATACAGCTAGGCTACTGCAGCAGTGATCACCATGCTGAACATGAGTACAGATACCACTGATCTTTATTCTTTTTAACAAGAATTTCTGTATACATCAGTAAGATACAGAGATGCATATTACTTTTAGGCCTAAAGACTCAACAACTCTATTTATTTCTGCAACAGCTTTTATATGTGTTACTCTAATGAAAAGGGATAAATCACACTTAAAAAATGAATATATTGCAAATGCTGCAGCTTAATTTCTGATGGCCATTTTGACCTGTATTTGACCATGCTTACAAATGTCAACATTTCTATACTGTTTCCAGACAGATACTTTTATAATACATACACACTTGTACAGTTTCTGTTGACAACTCCCCCATAAAAATAACCAGACTCTGACTCTCTCAGCGTTAATATTTTAACTGACCTCCTACCAGAATGAGAAGTTGCTGCTTATTACTGAGATTCTTCCACCCTGGATGCCATTAAAAAATGGGCAGCTGCAGTGGACAGTGTGTGCTGGTTATCATCGACTGCAGATATATCTGGTGTCCTGACTATTTTGTTTGTACCTGCAACAGGAAACTGTACCTGAAAATCACAGCATCTGATCTTATATGGATCTTTAGTGAAATGACTAGTTCATAGGTAGGTACTAGGCTATCTGCCCGAAGGCATTTATAAGCCTAGCCAGAAAATGTTTGTTTTCGCCGCCCCCTTAGATTAGTTCCCTGTGCCTCTGTCCAGCACAGCCACTGAAGTGATCCCCAGGGTAAACTTTGTTTCCCATCCACTCGTCTAGGATTTTTTTGAAGAGTGTTAGCGAGGAGCTCTGCCTAAAGTACATTGGAATCTTGTTCCAAAACATGGGAAGTCTCTGGGACAGGAATCTATCCCTCCAGCACATCCTATTTATTGTTGTGGTAAGGTTTAGATCCCTAGAACATATGGCTTGAGGGGATAAGGTTTTCTTTAGGTGGAGCATGTCCATCAATTCTGGGTTGGACATGGCCTTGTATGTCAGGCAGAGATCACCTCTGAGTAGGCTGCATGCAACCAAGTACAGCTGGAGTTTCTTCAATCGAGCTGCATAGGGCATCTGTTTGAGGCCAGTGATCCTCTTGCTGAGGTACTTCTGTGGTCTTTCCAGTGGTTGCAGGTGTCTTGTAAAGTACATCCCAAGTGGGGCGTTGTACTCTATGATGGGTCTGATGAGTGATGAGTAGAGGGGCACAATAACCTCTTTTGATCTGGATGTGAACCCTTTTGTGATTAGGTGGGTCACGTAGAAGGATTTTCTAACCACTTTGGCAATGTGATTATCAAAGATGAGATTACTATCTACTTGGGTCCCCAGATCCCTTATCATGTTTTCTGTATTTAGGGGACTACCACCTATGTAGTAGTTTGTGGGTACTTTGTTTTTTCCAAAGGGGATGAATATGCACTTTTTGGCATTTAGCTTGAGGCCATGATTTTGACACCAGGTATCCGTCTCAGTGAGACCCTTTTGGAGGATGCCTGTGTCAGCTGGAGAGTCAATTATAGCCCCTAGTTTGCAGACTTCTGTGAACTTGGTCAGCCATAGTCCTCCTGTGCTTGCCTGTACCTCTGAGAAGTATATGCCATACAGGAGGGGTCCTACGACTAAGCCCTAGGGAACACCACTTGTAACCAGTTTAGAGTCGGACCTAGCTCCCGCAACTCTCACCATATGGATTCTGTCCTTGAGCCAGTTGGCAACCCATCTTATGACGTAGGGGTTTATGTTCAG